>NW_018408629.1:2225180-2270348 GCF_002113885.1 Mizuhopecten yessoensis
GAGAGAGAGAGAGAGAGAGAGAGATAGAGAGAGAGAGAGAGAGAGAGAGATCTGGGCCAGTAAAATAAAAAAAAAGATTTAAATAAGTTAATTAAGAAGAATTATCTAGGAATCGAGGAGAGACGGAGAACATGAAAAATATGAAAAGCTGTTTTTACCTTGGTATTATTTAAATTAAACTTCCGCATAGTCTAATATTTTCATCCATTTTCTCCATTCTTTCTCAAACCTATCCTGTGCAGAATCACCTTGACTGTTTACAATATATTTTTGAACAGTATAATGTTCTTTAATCATGTTAACTAAGGCATTTGGGCTCAACGTTTGATGTCGACATCTTGTCTTATAAATATAAAACTTAATAATAATTAAAATTTCATTGTCAATTCTATTATATGTCATACTCTCGTTTGCTACCAATAATCCAAAAAGAAAACTGATTTTATTAAATGAAAATGGGATAAAAAGTGCATCTAACAATATTTCAAAACTTTGTAAAAAATTCTGTACTTCTCTACATTCCCACAAAATATGAATGATTGTTTCTTGTTCTAAATTACAAAGTGTACAGAGTGGACTTGTCACTAATCCTACTTTAAACATGGATGAATTTGTTGTCAAAATATGATGAACAATTCTATACTGAAACCATTGTAGTCTTGAATTTTTTGTTATTCTAAAAGGGGTCTTATATATATCATTCCAATTAAAATTATTCAAATCCAATTTTTCTTCCCATTTTCTCCTCCCAGAAGCAATAGTATCTTTTTTTACCATAAGATTATAAAAATCTTTTATCCCTTTTACTCTTTTTAAGAAAAATTTAATATTACAGGGTATGATAGGGTATACAATAGCATCCTTTTTACAATCAATTTTAACTAAATATTTCCTTATTGTAGTTAATACACCATGATATTGGATAAAATTTGTATTTACCTGATAAATTTGAGCAAATTCTTGAAATGTGTAAAAAGTGCAAGTCTCAATGTCTTTTATTAAGTCATAAATTATAGTCACTCCTTTATTATACCATGTCTTGAAAAATATTGATTTTCCCCCAATAGTAAAATTCCTATTGTACCATAATGGCATTTTCCAGATGCAACTTTCATTAATTTGTTTCACCCGCTCCTTTTCATTAAACCTTCTCCATGCTTTAAAGACATCTTTCCAAAAATAATTTGTGCACTTATTAAGACATATTGGAATGTAATCACTTCCACAATGAGATAGCATATGTAAGTCAAGATGTGTTTCTAAGATAACTTGCCACTTGCCCGACTTCTGATATAATCTCCGTATCCACCCTAATTTTAAGGAATCAATGAATGACCTTATATTAACCATTTTAAGACCTCCTTCAAAATAATTTTGAAATATCACATCTCTCCTTATTTTATCAGTTTTACTGTTCCATAAAAAGTTAAAGAGAACATTATTTAATTGATTCAAAAAAAGATCATCAGGATTTGGCAATGCAATAAATAAATGGTTAAATTGTGATATCATTAAAGATTTTATCAGATGGATTCTACCTATAGGAGTAAGTGATCTTCTGTTCCATGCCATGATAAGTGCTTTAAGTTTAATTAATTTTTTATCAAAATTTAATTTTGGGATTTCATGAAGATTGACACTAAATTCTATTCCCAGAAGCATGAATTTTGTCCTACCCCACTGCAATTTTAGATCAGGTAAAAATGTATCTTCACTATGTATTTTGCTCCCTATCCAAACCACCTGGGTTTTGTCTATATTTATCTTCAAACCAGATATTTTAGCGAAAGTATTCAATTCTGCTATCGACTCTTTTAAAGACCTTTCTGAACCATCTAAAATGAGAGAAGTATCATCAGCATACTGAGAAATAAGGATTGGACTTTTATTGACTTCTATACCCTTAATCTTATTGTTATTTCTAAGTCTTATGCCTAGTATTTCAACACACAAAATAAAAATGTAGGGGGCGATTGGATCACCTTGGCGACAGCCTCTTTTTATGTTTAGAAATGATGAAAGATTACCACCTTGGTTTATAGTTGAACTTACATTGGTGTGCAGTAGTTTTATCCAGCATCTAATATCAGAACCAAAATTAAAATAATTTAAAACTTTATCAACAAATTCCCATGAGACTGAGTCGAATGCTTTCTCAAAATCTACCATTAATAACATACCTGGAATATATCTTTCTTCTGCATATTGCATAATGTCATAAACTAATCTAGTATTTTCCCCTATATAACGGCCTGAAAGAAATCCTGTTTGATCTTCACTAATTAATTTATCTAAAACTGTTCTAATTCTACCTGCTATCGATCCAGACGCTATTTTATAGACTATATTCAATAATGTTATGGGTCGCCAATTTTTTATGAACTGCCTAGGTTTATCTCCCTTGGGAATACATGTTATAATACCTTGCCTTTGTGTTACTGATAGCAAACCTTTCCTATACCCACAATTTATAGATCTAACAATGAACCCACCTAGCTGTTTCCAGAAACACTTAAAAAATTCTACAGTAAACCCATCAGAACCGGGACTTTTGTTATTTTTCATATTTTTCAAAGTTTTTGTTGCTTCATCTAAAGTAATTAACCCTTCTAGACCAAAAGAATCGTTATTTTCTAATTTTGAAACATCACATGTATTCAAAAAATCTGCTAAATCTATATCATCAATATCAGTATTATTATCATATAACTTTTCATAAAATAAACGAACTTCTTCTAAAATTTCATTCTGTTGTGTAATAATAACATTATCATCTTTCTGTATCTTTGGTATAATCTTGGAAGTATAATTCCTATTTTCTAACTTGAAAAAATAATTTGTTGGCTTTTCTCCTTCCTCTTGCCATCTTGCCCTAGATCTAATTATACTACCTCTTACCTTCCTCAACCTAATATTTTCCAATTCCCTTTTCTTAATTTCTAAATCTTCTATGTCTACATGTTCCTGCTCTTCAATAGTTTGTATTTTTCTCTTAAGATCATCTTCCTCCCTACTTTGCTGTTTCTTTCTATAAGATGAATAAGATATACTTTTACCTCTGATTTCCATTAATAATGTTTCAAGAAAAAGCTGGTCATCAATTACAAATTCTATTTCTGTATCTGGTATATTCATTATAGCATTCAGATTATACACTGGCAAAGAGTACTGAGTTTTTGTTTCTAAAATAATATTTTTCACCATTTGATGATATTCTTCCTCATATAAAAGAGATGAATTAAATTTCCACAATCCCTTTCCCCGCTTGAATTCATTCAATTTTAAAACAAAAAAAATATCAAAAATATCAAAACTAATATGATGGGTAGGTATTCAGCCAGATGTTATGTATTAAATATAAGCAATACTATTCAAACATTTTCAACGTATAAACGTTTCAAACTACGATCTAAATTGATAAATGTTAAAATGGGCAGCATTTACTCTTAGCCTTTTCCCAGACAGATAATATCAAATTTCTTAAGGTACTTTTTTGCAGACATTTGTCTTGCACTATTCCAATGTATTTGACTAAATGTTTTTTGTAAACAGTGGTTATAAGCATTAGTACCGTAATGTAGTTAAATAAATTACAAACTCCACGTGTTACGCGCTCTATGCTCATGGAATATGTCATAGAAAAATGAAGGCACGCTGCAAGCTATTTAATTGGTTTTAGGTTGACAATTACCCTGACCAATCGCAAGGCTGATAACTATTATTTGAAGATTACGAAGGAGCGACAACCGACTTTAAAGACAGTCAATGTTTTAGTGATGTACATCAAGTCTTGTCTTATCCACAAGGAGGCACACACTGGCCCTTCGTAATTGCCATGACATATTTCAGGGATTTAGAGAGCGTAAGTAAAACGCCGTTCCCGGATTTTGTGAAAGGGGATGTCTATGGGAAATACAGTTGGGGGAGGGGTCATGATCCCTAGTAGACCTCCTAAATACACCATTTATACGTATTTGATTTTGCAGGTAAAATTAAGAGGGAACTTGGTATATCTTTATTTGATGTCAAAAATACTAGTGTTAGCATAATGTATTTCATATCTTTATGCTGTTCCCATTAAATCAATTATTATATATTAAGATCTAATCATTTTCAGTTTTATAAATAGTCTCGATATCATAATTAAATTATACCTTCTTCGCCGCGAGATGGTTTAGCATATAATGCATTAAGCGGGAAACCAGGTTCTCCTGGAATAGGATACTTCTTCAATCCTAGGGTATGCATCTCTTTATGGCCCTGTTTCTGCGATGTACACTAGGAGTAAAGATGTAAATTATTTGACTCCGTTAATAACTTATTCTGACGTTGTAAGACACAATCAAATACTTAGCATACTGTTAAACATGTCTCAGAACCTCATCATTTTTGATGGTTTAATCAATTGTATATACGCAACGTATTTCACATTAACATTGCCACTCAATCAGGATATCATACACATGACATTCAACATAAAAAAATGCACTTATATATAGGATCATTATATTCTTACATGAGTTTCATATCATATATGAGATTTATGAAACGAGTCTGGCGAGCTTAAATGAAAAATTCGTGACGAGTTTCATGAAAACGAGTGTAAGATCCTTTTGATCATATAATCAAGATTTGGATTAGTGGCCTTGACACCAGACTTAGACATTTTGACAGTATGGTGCCCCCAAACCCGACATCTATCTGTCAAAATGTCTCCCCACAACAAACATCTATCTGTCAAAATATCTCTCCACAACCGACATCTATCTTGGTCAAAATGTCTCTCCACATTAGACATCTATCTCTCAAAATATCATTCCACAACAAACATCTATCTCTGTCAAAATGTCTCCCCACAACAAACATCTATCTGTCAAAATATCTCTCCACAACCGACATCTATCTTGGTCAAAATGTCTCCACATTAGACATCTATCTCTCAAAATATCATTCCACAACAAACATCTATCTCTGTCAAAATGTCTACCCACAACAAACATCTATCTCTGTCAAAATGTCTACCCACAACAAACATCTATCTCTGTCAAAATGTCTACCCACAACAAACATCTATCTCTGTCAAAATGTCTACCCACAACAAACATCTATCTCTGTCAAAATGTCTACCCACAACAAACATCTATCTCTGTCAAAATGTCTACCCACAACAAACATCTATCTCTGTCAAAATGTCTACCCACAACAAACATCTATCTCTGTCAAAATGTCGAAGTCTGATATCAGGGATAAAGGAAACAGAAGATAGCTTATCAAATACCAGCGGATGTCTCGATCTAGCAAACGTTGCTTGTCTGAGTAATATAGTAATTAACAAGCTGAATAATTATCAATTATACATACCTTTTGTAATTTCTTAATACATTCGGATATGAATAATGTTATGTAGATCAGAGTACGATCCGCTTCGCTCTGCAAAACAACAGCAGTATAATGTTGATAAAAACATTTCTAATATTTTCTTTGTGCTTCTTGTCTAATTTTATGTTTAAATAAGGGCAAGCTTAGTATAAATATTTTATGAGACCAACGCCTGATACTTTAACGTCAATATCAAACATTAGCACAACGTAATAGCAGATAAATTAGGATTCAGAAAGATCTCATAATAAAAAAATCGTTGCAGATTTACTGTAATTATAATTAAGGTATATTCTCGGTATTATATGTTTTACAATATTTGAAGACATTTCACATGACATGGACTTTCCTCTTGGTATGAAAAGGAGTTTTGTATACTAACTATTTTAAAGATGAAGTTGATATTTCTCACCTTTATTTCGTAGTTCTTGAAGAAAATATTGGATTTAAAGTAGTATATTCCCTCGTCCACTATATCAAAATCACTAGCTGAAAAAAAGAAGACACGCGAGAAGAGTAAATATCATGCTAGACAAGGACTTTCTGAAATGTTAGAGAATTCACCAAAATGTCACTTGTATAGATATTTAGTAAATACCATATCATTACAACATTATCTATGTAAATATATACCCAAGAAACATAGAATTGCACTTACAAAGATACGTTTGTCTGCACATACATTGCATATTGAAACAGGACGATATAGAAATATTGTAAGGAATGAATGCTATTGTAAAATATGTAAGTCTGTAGATATAGAGGACGAATATCATTTTTTGCTTATTTGTCCTATATACCAAGAGCTCAGATCAAAGTGTGTAAAAATGTATTACTGACCAGGTTTAGCAAATATATATATGATGCCACTTAATTGAGGAAGACTATGATATAATGACATTTAAATGTGTCAAATCTTTTGTCCATTCTCCACTGCGTTTTGCAGTGTCTGCCAATGTATTTATATTGTTACATGTACACTGATGAGCTGGAAAGCTTAAAGTTAATAAAGAATGTAAATATGATATTCAAACATTAATGCAAAATGTTCGTAATTAGCCATAAAGGTTACTCATTTCTTGTGACATGGATACTTCAGTGAATAATCGAGGGCGTAAGGCACACACGACATTTAAATTGATATCAAGTTATATGCGATCAATTCAATACAATGAAATTGGCAGTTATGCGGGGGATGTAGCATTATATTCTTGCTTAAATATAAAAAAAAATGGGTTGAGAATGAAAATCGGAATATTTAGTCGATTGCTTGTCTCTATACTTTAAATCTTGCATGGTAGTCCTCCCTGGAGTGACGTCACAGTCCGGATCTGTTTTACGTCCTTGTTTATATGGAGAGGGATCAATTTTGTTCTGTGCTAATGGATTTATTATTCATAAATATACATATGTGCAAATAATACCGCTTGTACACATTTTTCATTAGATATTACCGTCAGCATATTTCATTGTCTAAGAGATAATCAAAGTGAACATATTTTTAAAAGACTAATATTGCTTTTATATCGCTTAAATATAAGCGTTGTTTGTCCTCTCTGTCACTAATAAAGCTCTTTGGTGAAGAAATAGTTTTGTTTCAGAGAGTAAGGCACATTTGCCCCAACTTAAGGTCATTTTGGCCATACTTCCACTGTTCCAGATAGCCTAGTTTGAAAATTGTCTGGGGCAGTAATTTTTAAAACTATTTTTCTCGCTCATAGGACACTGTTTTAATGATCGAAAGACTAAATATGGATGTTACACACATACATTGAGGAAGAACTATAAAGAGTTTCAGTACTTCTATTGTTCGAGAAAGCTTCAATTTACACAAATTACATTACGATGTTATTTTTTACAAAAAATCTCAATCATAAATCAATTGAATATTTATTATGTACTTACATTGATGAAAAATGTATCATTTTATTTACAGAAATAATATAGGCACTTTTTTCATGGCGGCAGGTCACTTCTTTTAAAATTGTTCAATATGTTGAAGGGTTGAAGGTACCCTGGTTGGAAAAGTTATTGCGGTAATCATTTTTTTTTTTTTTTTTTTTTTTTTTTTTTACTTAAATAATGATTTAAAGAATAAAACATACTTATCTCTGTTTTTACATAAATAATGATTAAACAAATTTTAACATACTGTTTTATGCATAAACCATCCGGGAAAGACCAACTTAAATACAGAAAAATCGAAAAATGCTTAGAATCATTCACTTTGAAAACAAAAGGATGAGGTTTGCAAAATAATAAAAGATAAATTAAACTTTATATAGAAGTACCTTCTTTAACAACATCAAAATAATGCAGACTATATTTAAGAACAAAGTAAATTCACTTACTGTCTTGTGGAGCAGGTCCTTTAAAATTTGTTCTTAGAGGACACAGTGCCATGTTTCCCACCAACTTGGGCGGGTTGAGGAACAGAGAATGATGAGGCTGCACAATCAAATATTTGAATTACATGATTAACAATTCGAAAATTCCCCACTGCTCTAAAATCCCCGTATACTCATATGTATTTTTAATTAGTTTAAACAAATATGATATTGAAAATTGACAATAAAAACGAACAAGCAACACATTACATCAACATGAGATAGACCTTTCGCGAATAAATGAAACAATATATATTACATGATGTGTTCATTCAAAAATTACAAACATTGACAGGAGAGAGTTAACGGGGCTTCAAAGATCGAGAGCAAGGAGGATCAGACCATTACCTGAAGCGTGTCAAATTGTAGGTGGAAATGTCATGTTATATGGGATCAAATTAATTGGACAAAGGACCAATAGAACTTATCAGTGAGTTTACGTTCCATCCAACTCTCCATCTTTACTGTATTAATCAGTTGTATGTTCTTGTTCTGAACATAGCCTCTTTAACTATGTTTATTTAGATAAATCTCAAAGAATATATTATTGGTCATAATGAGGAAACTAGGTAAGTGTCTTCAAGTAATTCGGTAAACATGTCATAATATAGAAAAATAAAAATAAAAAGGCATTTTCCTTATATTGTCTTAAGGTTGTGATGTCTCAAATATCACGACAAACATATGCATCTGCAAAACTTAGAAGAAAATGTTTATAAATCATAATGATGACTTGGTTTGATTTGTTTGTGCGTTACGTCGTGTTAACAGCTGTGGGGAACTATGAGGACGAGCCATGTTTTCGTGATGGATGAAATCGGGATGAATGTCAGCTGGTTTCTGTATATCACAGAATAACCATTTTTTTATAAGTTCTACATTGATTAACTGAGCTTTAAAAAATATGCATTATAATAGATATACTAGTACCACATGTTGTTAAATCAAATCTGATTCTACGACTTCCCCGCCCGCAAGGTTTACCACTATGGTGGGGTGGGTGTGGTAGGGGTTATTCCCGAAGCTCAGAAAGCCCTCTAGATCCACCACTGCGTAATATTATGAAATACAGGATGGGTAACTAAAGTTATAACAATAATTCATAATGCTAACAGTCAATCAAAGTAGTAAATCGGGTAAGCATTCGGAATATAAAATCATAATACATATAGCACTGTATATTTCTTCGAATAGTTTATGATGAGTAAAGGAGAAAGCTCAGTAGAAAGACATGATCGTCTACCGATCCACTGTAACATTCTAAATACGGAATTGAACACGAGATAGTAAATATAGGAAGCTAATAATATTACCGGCATTGTTGAAACGTCCCCTTGTGATCCGCCCCTTAGACTTTTGACATCCAGTCAAGTGTAGTTATAAACATCCGTGTATGAACTGATAAGTGTGGATACGTCACTGGCTAGGCTCTCGTGTTAATACTGACTAGCTATACACCGTTATCATTACTGTTAGTTTGGTATACAGACGCATTGTTAACTTTCACGTAGTTCTGATCGATTAGATAATTCTGAAATGGGAGGATTTTTAAAAGTTTTCAGAAACAGATACAACGATCATTAACTTAGTTAATTAGGATATAACAAATTGCTATTTTGATTTATCAACCAAAACATCCCTTGCGTTTTCTTTACATATGTCATCAAAGTGTATGTAAATCCGTTAATCAAATGCAAATTTGGTGAAACTGGGGCAAAATATGAACTTACGAGGTATTTATAGGCAACCTGTGATAGGCAAAATGTGGTATACGTGTATTTATTTGCCTTTACCAGAATAAATATGATTAACCCTTGGACATTTGAGAATAAACTTTTTCTGCTTTATCGACAACACCGGTCATTTAAGTACAGGTCAAATTCTAGTTATATTGTCACGCTATCAAAGTAAGATCGGGGAAGAGGCGACACCAAATGGCATAGCGACCACTTTGCCCGTCTCTGGAAAAAAATGTGAAGTAATTAAGCTTGTCTGTCAACTATTGGCATCAATATCGGAAATCGTGATATTCGGAGCAAGCCCATGACATGGAAAAGGAAGCATTTCATATATTTTTGGTAGACGCTGAATCTGTTGTCCAATCAGTTACATATCAAGGGGCCAGCTGTACAACGAACATTAATAAGCTTAATCACTGTTTAATTAACAACCTATAATAATTTGGTCTATATACAAGGTAAAAACTCGTAATTTTGCATGTTATTTTACTGTGCTACACTATTGCTATCTAGCAAATTTTTTACTTAGTTTGTGGTTGTGTTTTATAGAAAAATAAAAAATGAACTTGCGCTAACCACCGATTGAGTTGATTGATCACGTTTGAACAACCGGGCCCAGGTTTCACCTATTCTGCAAGTAAGGTTATATTTTACGTTAACTTTGCCCTTAGACACCTCATCGTCGATATCCAGGGGTTACGTTCACGTTCGCTCTCTACACCCCTAGACTATGTCAAAGCAATGTTGAAGGCACGAAGATAGCTGTTTGATTGGTCTCAGGTAAAAACAACTGACCAATCGCTAGGCTGATACGTATACATGTCCTTTGAAGATTACAAAGAAGAGGCGTCCGACTTCAAAGCCTGTCAATTTTTACCGTTACGTGACCGCGAGATTATTTTGATGTATATCAAAGGATCGAACTAGTCTTTTGGTCTCATTATCAAGGGAGCAACATGGCGGCGTTGGGTTAGAAGCGTATGAAGGAGCTCCGGTAATTTATCCTGAGAATGCCTCTCTAGTAACCCCGGAAAGTCCCCAATATTGGACTGTGTGACGGTGAGATCATTTCTAACATAATGATAACATTATTTTGAAAAAATATTTTGAAATATCCCCTTTGCGGACCATAATAGCATTCATTACCTGTATACCTGAGGTACACACATGTACCTGAACGATACCTGTGTTGCACGTGCAGACTACTATACTCACCTATGTGACATGTATGTTAGTACTGGAGTTACACCCTGGAAAGCTGTGGTTTATTTATGAACGTTTATTCGTACATGTACATATACATGTTCATCTTTTTGTATAATACGGATTTTAATGTGCGTTTACTGTGTAAGAACGGTAAACTAACCAGTATGACCTTGAACTGTGTGCACGTGTAGCCCATGGGTAAGAAACGTAATAGATCTCATACGGACACGAGTACTGTAATGGCTATGGCACATAGAGATCTCTATGGTACCCCACATGGTAATGTGGCCGCCACGCAACCATGTTTCCAACCTGCCCCGCAGTACCCGCAGTACCCTATGCAAAGCTCGTGTATACCCCCCAGTTCTCCTGCGAATCCTCAGTTGATGTTCCCTCAGGCAACCTCGCCTACTCCTGACACCATTTCCCCACACTTCAGTGATCAAATTCTTCGAGACATATTTCAACGGTTAACTAAGCTGGATACACTGGATCAAATCATGTCTAGACTCAGTGTCATCGAGGGCAAGTTTAGCAGTATGGAGAGTTCGTTATCAGGCGTTAAACGTGAACTTAAAACACACAGTGAACAGCTCGAGGGTGCGGATTTCGACCATTCCATTCTTGAAGAGAGAGTCAGCAAAGTGGAACTTGAACGGGAGGAGGTACGGGAAGAAAATCGCCTACTGAAAGATCAAATACTCGAGATCCAAACACGATCGATGAAGGACAACCTGTTATTTGGAGGAATCCCAGATGTTGACCGTGATGAAGACACCGAGGCTGTTGTGAAGGAATTCATCAAGACGGAACTCGGTATTGAAGAGGAAATGCAGCTTCATGTTGCCCATAGGCTGAGGAAAAGATCCGATAATAAACCTAGGTCCATAGTAGCTAAATTCTCTAGCAGAAAAGATAGAGACAAAGTGTTGAAGGCTGCCCCAAAACTAGCGGGGAAAAGAGAATTCTCTGTATTTGAGCAATTCCCGCCGGAAATAAATGACAGGCGACGTTTACTCTATCCGGTGTTTAAGGAAGCCAAGAGGCATGGAAGGCACGCTCGCCTGCTAGGTGATAAACTCTACATTGACGGTAACCTTTACATCCCACCTCAGCATCATCATCCTAGTCATCCTCCCATAGGCCGAGATCATCCTCCTGATTCTCGCAGAGGACCTGGATGGCACTCATCGGCCCAAGGACGGCAGACAGCCACGCCCCCTAGTGGTCAGCATCAGTTCCGTAATGCTCGTCACGTGCCAAACCCCCGCAATGACAGTCGCCCCATGTAGGGAGACGCGACAAGAGGTCAACCCCGTGACATTGATAAAGACACTATCAAGTTTACTTTCCTTAATGTTTGCGGTATTAAGTCTAAGATACTTTTGCCTGAGTTTGAAGACTTAATCCTAGCACATGACATACTTATTTTTGCAGAGAGCAAGATTGATAATCTGGATCATTTACAACTACCGCCTGACTATGAATATTTTGCTAAATGTAGAACTAATGCATATAAAAAATCTGGTGGTATAGTAATTATTTTTAAGAAAACTCTCAAGTCGATGTTGACTTTTCCTAAAACTTTATCAGAATATGTATTGTGGGTAAATTTTTCAAAACACGTTGTGAACTCTGATCTAGATTTTCTACTGGGATGTGTTTATATACCTCCCGAAAATACTAAGTATGCATCCCCGGAAGCGTTCAATGAAATTGAAAGGGAGATGATAGAATTATCCCATCATGGTAACAAAGTCGCCATAGTCGGAGATTTTAATGCTAAAACCCAAGTTAGAGATGATTTTGTAGAACCAGATGATAACTTCATTCGTTCATTAAACTTAGATGAAAATGATGAGCTATACTCATATCTCTATGATATTGAAAAGTTGAAATTATATAATGTTCCTCTGCGAAGGGCTAGTCAATGTAAAGCTAAAGTTAATAATTATGGCAATAAATTGCTTGACTTCTGCAAGCAAAATAATATGTATATTGCCAATGGTCGGATTGGAAATGATGCACAAATAGGTAAAACTACATGTAGTGATGTCAGCGTTATAGATTATCTATTGCTGTCGTCAGATATGTTTCGGTATACAACAGATTTTGAAATCAAAGTTTTTGACCCACTCATATCAGATGTCCACTGTAGACTTGTATTTAGCCTTTGTAAATTAACTGATGAATGTATATATAATACCGAATGTCATGAAAATCGATATACAAAGTGGAAATCCTGTAAAGAACAAGATTTTGTAAAACATATACTAGATGATGAAAGAGGTAATCTCCATAGAATTAATGATAAATTAAATGAATTATTAAATAAACAACACGACAATGTAACCAATAACGAAATTAATGACATTGTAAACTCAATTAGTGAATTGTTCAAAGGCTCTGCTAAGCAGGTTTTTGGTAGTAACAATGCTTACAGGAAACGGAGGTTGAGATGTGATAATAAACCTTGGTTTAATAGGGAATGCCACTTAAACAGAGTTGAATTTAATAAAGCCAAGGCCTTATTTCACAAAGTAAATAATCCTATAAATAAAACTAATCTCAATAGAGCTAGTAAAGTTTATAGAAAAACATTGAATAAAAATTACAGAAATTATCAGGAGAAATTGTCAAGCGAGTTAAGAAATACTGCTAGAATGGATTCAAAAAAATTCTGGAATATTTTGAATAAATGTGACGGATCTGTAAAGAAAGGTAATGCTGATATATGTATTACTGAATTATATGAATACTTTAAGGATCTGAACAAGTCTGTTTATGATGATGACGATTTTGAGCTGGAAAATCCTGATAATAGTATTTTTGATGATTATCTGAATGGTGAAATTACCACTGATGAAATTAAATTTTCTTTAATCAATTTGAAGAATAGTAAAGCCTCTGGTATAGATCAAATCCTAAATGAATATCTAAAAAGTACAATGGATGTATTTTTACCAATTTATCAAAAAATATTTAACCTTATTCTGAATACTGCGTCTATACCAGATGTGTGGAAGATCGGTATTATAAAACCAGTATATAAAAACAAAGGCGATCCAAAAGATCCGGATAATTATAGAGCGATCACTTTAGTCTCGTGCCTTGGCAAAGTTTTCACTTCGGTTATTAATAATCGTTTAAATAAAATTTCTGACGAATTTGACCTGATAAGCAGTGCACAAGCTGGGTTTAGAAAGGGTCATTCTACAACCGATAACATGTTTGTATTGTATTCTTTAATCTCAATATATTTTTCATTAGGAAAAAAACTTTATTGTACGTTCATCGATTTTAGTAAGGCGTTCGATTCTGTATGGAGAGTTGGTCTGTGGAAAAAGCTCCAAAAAAGCAACATTACTGGAAAAATTTTCAATATTATTTATAAGCTATATGATAAAACCAAATCATGTGTTAAAAATGGATGTGAACAGTCGGATTTGTTCAATTGTGAGATCGGTTTAAAACAGGGCGAAAATTTATCGCCATTTTTGTTTGCAATTTATTTAAATGATTTAGAAACTTATCTTGTTGAAAAAAATGTAAATTGTCTTCAAACAATAGACAAATTATGTATTGATAACATTGGAGTGTATCTCAAACTATTCATTATCTTATATGCCGATGATACTGTCCTGTTTTCAGAAACACCAGATGGTTTACAGTTAGCTTTAAATGAATTTGAACAATACTGTAATACTTGGAAGTTAACTATCAATTCAGGAAAAACTAAAATTGTCATCTTTTCAAAAAGAAAATGTGCAAGAACTCCCCATTTTACATTATGTAACGTAGAATTAGAAATACTGGAAGGGTATACCTATCTAGGATTATTCTTTAATTTTAGTTGTAGCTTCTTTAAAGCAAGGAAAAAAATTGTTGAACAAGCACAGAAATCAGTGTTTGCTGTCTATAAGAAATTGAGAAACATATCTTTACCAGTTGATCTACAATTGAAGATATTTGATTCATTAATTATGCCAGTTCTTCTCTATTCATCAGAAATATGGGGTTTTGAAAACACAAATATTATAGAAAAAATCCATCTTCAATTTTGTAAATATATACTAAATGTAAGAAAAAGTACACCAAATTTCATTGTTTATGGTGAGCTTGGAAGATACCCACTAGACATCGAAATTAAATGTAGAATAATAGTATTCTGGCATAAGTTGATTACCTCTAGTAAGTTATCAAGTACTATTTATAAGCTTATGTATACATTACATGAAAATGGAACTATGTTATTTAAATGGCTCGCATATGTTAAAGATATTTTTTCTCAAACTGGCCTGAACTATGTGTGGTACTATCAATCTACATGTTCTTTTTCAAAAGACGAAATTAAGAGGCTTGTGAAAAGTAGACTGAAGGATCAATTTATACAGAAATGGTTTGATAATATTCTTAACTCCTCTAGAGGACAAACATATTCAATATTAAAGACAAAGTTTGAACAAGAAAAATATTTAATTAAACTTAATACAAATGATAGGAAAATAATGTGTAAATTCCGTTCTTGCAATATGCATTTACCCATAGAAAAAGGAAGATGGTTAGGTATTCCTCGTCAAGAAAGAACCTGTACATTATGTAATTTGTACATTGGAGATGAATTTCATTACTTATTTATATGTGAAAGTGTTTTAGTTAAATGTCTAAGAGAGAAATATATACCAAAATATTATTTCACTTATCCAAGTCAATTAAAAATGCAAGGATTGTTTAATATATTTAATGTAAAAATTCACACAAAACTTTGTAAATTCATAGAAAAGCTTGAAAAAATATTAACTTAATTTCTGTACTATTTGTGTACTTCTATATGTATCTATGCTATGTACAATGTTGTAATTGTGTACATCACACGCCATGTATCATACTTACTATATGTATGTGACCTCTTGTTACACACGTAAGTGTGTCGGAGTGAATAAATAAAAACTTAGCAATGTTGAAGGCACGAAGATAGCTGTTTGATTGGTCTCAGGTAAAAACAACTGACCAATCGCTAGGCTGATACGTATACATGTCCTTTGAAGATTACAAAGAAGAGGCGTCCGACTTCAAAGCCTGTCAATTTTTACCGTTACGTGACCGCGAGATTATTTTGATGTATATCAAAGGATCGAACTAGTCTTTTGGTCTCATTATCAAGGTGGCGCACACTGAGCCAACAATTTTGCTATGACATATTCTAGGGGTGCAGAGAGCGAAAGTGAGCGTAACCCCTGGATATCGAGGATGCCGTAAGTTACATCCTTGACAATGAAGCGTCTGTCATGATTTATTCACTACTTTTTAGGTTGTTGGTGTTCAAATACTTTATTATTCCTCAATATGACGTTGGTACAGAATCTGCATAGTTGTAATGAATTCATAAGTTCGCCCTCATTAAAAGGCGTGAAATCTCTTTGCGGCGAATATTTTCCAGTATACAGCATTTAGCATGGTATTGTTAATAAAAAAACAAGAACAATATCAAAAATAGTTATATCATATTTAATAATACTCCTTTTTAACTTATAAAAGCATTAATACATAGTATATCTTAATAGATGGAAGAATGTAACCTTACATATTTAAATGGTTCATAACTCATTCTCTCAATATGGATACATACATGTTTTTATCTCATTCCGAGACAATTAAGTACTGATAATTTTAAAAGATTTGTTTTAACATGTTTCCTGTAAAGAATATTATTAAGAAAGTGTACAAAATTTCAGATCAAAATCAAACGACATCTGGTCTAGAGATTCTCTTTCTTCTCATGAATAAGAAACTGATCACTAAAATACAAAAACATTTAGTCATGTTTTTACAAATAATTTTCAAAATTTGAATTTGACAACTGAGTTTCACATATAATTAAAAATGTAATGAAATACAATACAATTAGTTGGACTCTAAACATAAACCTTGTGATAGCTTACAGCCACTGGATTACATTGGAGAGACATTTTCTTTATTAATGGTACAGATTCCAGGTAGTTTCCCGTGGCTGGTTTCTCTTCTATGTAACATACTGCTATAATAGAATTTGTACAAACAGGTGTGTATAGCACATATACCGGTATATGTTATAAATAAATATTGAAAACAAATCAGACCTACGATGTCAAAATGCACCCATTTCAATTAAAAAAAAAAGAAATTCTACCATAATTTAGCTGTAAAAAATATCAGATCAAATTTATGATTGCACATGTGTCAATTTTAAAATGACATTATACCATTATTTCTAAGTGAAAAAAAATATCAGATCAAATTTGGAAATAAAGTAAGCTTAATTAATATTCTTCAAAGGAGATTTTGAAAACATGAAAATGTGTTTTTTGGTACATTGAAATTCCTACATTGCAGATACCTTGGATAAATAGTTACATATACAGACAATTTCAAAGAAAATATAGACTTTGTTCATTCTCCTTGAATATATTGAATGATATAAATAAGCTTGAATTATATTTGTCAGATAAAATGGAAAGAAAAAATACATCAAACATGTATATCATATGACATCATACATACATGTTCTAGTATGTCACATGCATTTAAACAATTGATGATTTACTTCAGAAATCTCCCAAAATCCTTAACAGCGAATACATCATTGATAGAATTTCAGTGTATTCTCTGTATGGTTTCTGAAATGTGTATCCTTCTTGTTATGATAATATTTAATAAATCTAAGTAAATGTCTATCACTGTCCGGGTGCTGACAAACTCTTGTCCAAAAACTTCCTCTTTGAAAAGCACATCCACCACTGAAAAATTGAAGGTTAACAAATATCAATACACGATATCAATTGTTACTTATCATTTACTTAATATATGTGTCAATTAAAATCAAAGTTATTACCAACTCATTCTTATTTTAACCCTTTCATCCCTATGTAATTTTAGTAAGCTCTACCATGTAATAATTTGGAGCAGTCCATTATGTTCTATAGTGGTGAAAGTGTTGAAATAAAGGGTAAAGGATCATAAAACTCTCAAATATTGTACTGGAAATACTCTTAAAGAAATGGGCTACTTTACTTTGACGGACAAAAATACTTTCCTAAATATTATCACTCTTTATCAACTTTAAGAAGTGATTTATAGTTTTAGTGATTGATTAGATGAAACATCTGTAATGGCATCAGGAATAAATGCATGGAATACACTCGGAAAAATTGGATTTCATATTAACTAAAAAATAACTGTAGAACGTACATATCAACCTGTTTATGCTTCCATGAAAATGTAACCAACGCAAAATCAGTAAAGTGGAAAAATAGGTCACAGTAACCTACATGTCATAACATGTCACCTAAAGGTGAAATACCCTTGAAGATGAATCTTTATATACCGTTTGATGACTGATTGGAGTGGGTTGTGGGGGTATGACTTAAGCAAAAGAGATAATTCTTGCACAAACGCACAAACTGAATATAAGAAACATTTTTATACATTTAAACATGCATATAAAGCAAACTTTTATTTGTTGGGACCTCTGTGACAATATTCATGCATAAATGTCCCCTGAGTATACATATATATCTGTTTCACATGGAATATTTTTACGAGTTTTTATGAGTGTAAGCAATTTGGTCTCTCGCCATCATGACTGTTCCGAGGCCATATTTATGTTCAGAACAACAAAGGAATTGATATCTTTCTGCATTGTTTCCTTTCGCTCCAATTGCATTTTACCCAATTGTAGAAGTATTTTTTGACAGACAATGTCATGTGAACATCATCTTTCAGTACATAAACTTCAATAAAAATCCACTTTTGACATTCTGTCAAAGATTTCTGTGAAATCACAACTTGATTTGGCCCTAATTAATCTGACAGTAGCGCAGAAACACAGAAACACTTTCTGATCAGAAAACATTGCTTATAAAGCAGGTGTTATGTGAAGTTTAGTTTGGGGTTTTAAGCAACATATATCACCAATTTAAGTATATTAACTTAGAGCTTAAGGTGTAGACAAAAATGCATTTTTTTTTTAAATGTACTGCATACAGCTTTTATTACATACAGCCTCACTTTCATCTTTATTAGAATAATGCAATATTGAAGATTTTAAGGAAAGGAATGCTGGATGGTTTGTGCAGTAACATGTTGGCAAAAATAACCCTGTTCTACAGAATTACAAAAATAATCGTTCAGCATGTGGAAGTAAAATAAACAGTGACAATTTTAGCTATGTACCTTGCTGGGTTTGTCTGAGGCTTGCTCAAACACCTTCTCACACATGCGAAGTCCTGTCTCCTGTCGGATCTGCTGGAGGTAGGCCCTCATGTTATCTGTGGAACAAAAAAAGTTGATTGTACTTTTTTACAACTTTTCAAAGGTGTACTGTAAGGAATCAGACATTTTGGGTTGTTAGTATTTTACATGATCCTGATAAGAGACGTATATAGTCATTTAAGGAAGTGCCAGATATCAGAAGTGGAGCAAAACCAGAGTGCCCGGAGACCCCCCCCCCCCCACCAACTGGCAGTCGGTACCTGGCGACTGCCCCATGTGATTCTCAAACCCCCGACCCACTGGTGGAAGGCTAGTGATTGTCAGACGCCTTAACCACTCGGCCACTGCGAACCCAGAATCGGACAGGAATTCAGGTACCAATCCAGACAAAAGCATTCAAACATTTATGTACATGTATTTATTTGGTTCATCCTCATATCCCATATTTTGAAACACTCTCTTTACAAAAAAAGTTATTACTTAACGAATCAATGACTAAGGAATAATTCACTGTCTGACAATTTCTTTGACAATATTTTTGTATTCTTTTTCTATTTCTGTAGACTCGGTCTCAAATGTTTTACTGTTTGAAAACAAAGCATTACTGTGATGAAAGTGGCAACTTAAAAGGAGGTCATTTTGAATTTGAAATAGTGATCTATGCCTCTAACAAGCTCCCTCCTCGAAACAGGACCACATGTGATGCATTCCAATACATTTGTATGTACTCTACATTTGGGATCCATGTATGTACTGTTTAATGACAAGACTATAAATAGGGGCAAGTACACGGTCACCATACAATTGTCATTGCATTTTGATAAACTAATCAGAATGCAGTACAGTATGAAATTAATTATGCCAAGATTTTGTTCAGTCTAGTTGTGTTGTAGATGCTGTGCAGGTCTCAGCAACCTAGCTTGTCCTACCTTCTTCACTGCGACCGGATGGTTTGGCAAACATTGCATTGAGTGGGAAACCTTTCTCTCCAGGAATAGGGTAGTTGTATATACCAATCGTGTACATTTCCTTCTGTCCCTGGTTTTTAGACTGACACTGAAATTAAGACATAAATATACCATAAATTTTTATGGGCTTGTTGACTCCAAATCGTTATAAACACCAATCTACCTTTGATGCTACTTTTCCTGTTTGATACCGTTTATTTTTATGGTTTTTCCAAAAAAAAAATCATAAAACCGGAACTGCGCACTATACCAGAGTGTGCACTATACCCGCATATTTCTGGTATCTCTTTATTATATTTACCTTGACATTTGATTTGGAAGTTTAGCACAATAAAACTAAATTTGTCTCTCAAAATAAGGGAGAGTAAAGTACAATAAACTAAAATATTTTTAAAATTTTGATTTGCATATAATTATGAAAATATTAAAACATTAAATTATTAGTTCTATAAAGCTAACAGTGCTTTAAACGAGGTACAGGTATGCAGTCAGAATTTTTAGGCAACTTGTATCTGTCCAGAAAGCATGGTACCCACCTTCTGGAATTTCTTAAGGCACTCCGATATGAACAATGTAATGTAAATTAAGGTACGGTCTGCTTCACTCTGTTTGGAAAAGAAATAGATTATTAACTTGTGGTAAAATGTTCAATCAAAATAACATGGCATTGGATTATTTGGAATGTGTAACTTGTTGTGTCAAGACATTCAACAAAATCTATTAAATCTTCTATTCATTGTGTAAATTATTTGCAAAATATTTGTATATGTTGACAGAAATATTAATACTGAAAATTGATGTTGAATTTTAACTGCAGCTATTTAATATCGAATTTGTATTTTGAAGTGATAGATAATTTATGAACTTACCTTTATTTCATAATTTCTGAAGAAGATATTGGCTTTGAAATAGTAAATTGCTTCATCAATGATATCAAAGTCACTCGCTGCAATAGAATTAAATGGTCTGTTAATACCACATGAACATTTTTTTTTGTGTAGTATCTCTACGTAACACGATGCCTCACATCCAGTATATATATACACAGTATAGTCGGTACAATCACTGGGTACCTGCAGTTCTGGTAATGTTTTCCAATAAATATGTGACAATATACCAGACAGTCGACAACAATAACGAGTAAGCAAACCTAAACAATGCTATAAGATATGTTTGAATTGTGTTGTATATACTAGATTACTAAGTCACCACTGTAGACCATAATGGACTCATCCAGATCAAAGCATGGTAGACTTTACTCAAGTTAAATAGGGGTCAAAGGGCTAATAAGAGAATACAATTTTTTGGTGGGAAAGTGTCTCTGCAAACTCATTTGTTTTTGTACATTAGTATTTATCCAAATACAATAGTTATTCTAAACAAATGGCAAGCTTTATTCCTATACTTTAGATTTTAAATGGCTATTTATATGGTCATGATTTTCAGATATAGCACATTGCAATTTTAATTTTCTCACTAGTACATTTGAAAGAAGTGATATATACCAGATTAAATACTAACACAGTATAGACCGTTATGGAGCTGATATATATATACAGATTACCAGAGAACCTGATAATTAGCTCCATGCATGGATTCCTTGCCTTCATATATACAAGTTAACAGATATAACTGGATAATTGCAAAATCCAACTGATTTTAATAACTTATTATTCTTTCCAATGTTCTTTCATCAGTTACTGGTACACCATTGTGAAAGAGTTCAGACTATTGCAGTTGAAAAAAGGTACTTTTGAGATAAATATTGCTATAGGTTTTTATTGATTTTGTTTCATTAATTGGTTTTAAAAGTGATTCATGATGTTGTTTGTCATTCCAGGTTTTGTCTTGACATCTTCAATGTCGTGTATTCTTGGAATACAACTTAAATTCATTAATAAAAGAAAGTATATATTGGAATGTTTTGCTGTCATGCCTCTTGTTACATGAAAATTGGCTAGTCACAATGTGTTCCAATAGATCTTCCAGGAAACACATTTCAGGTTTTTTTCATAAGAAAACTATCATCACTACTGCAATATTTATCGACTTTGAAATCCATATTAATGTATTGCTTTTATGTTGATAACTATTGCATTACATTACAATAGTACAATGAATGTATTACTGTACTCCTAGCTTATTTTCGAAGTCTTTCTACAGAGGCACTAACATGCATTTTGGAAATTGATCTGCCTATATATCATATACAGTAATATATGTAGCCTGTTTTGCTGTTGCTCAAGGACAGGTCTGCCTATACATTTATATAGGTTATAGAATCAACCAAAACAAATCGCTTCCGTGTACAAGGAAGTTTCTGAAGATAAAAACTAAGGCAGCTATTTAACTTACTATCCCTGGGAGCTGGTCCCTTGTAAGATGTCCTCAGTGGTAACAGCGCCATGTTCCCCAACACCTGGGGTGGGTTCTGGAACTGAGAGTGGTACGCCTAAAATTGGAAACACTTAATCTTTAAAATCTAACAAAACGTATTGTTGAAAAAATAAAAAGATGAAATATTTAAAAATCAAAGAATATCCATTTCTAACCCAGAGAAATGTGAAATCACCGGGGTTCGTTAAAAATATCTAACGCCAAAATCACTCTGCGATTACTTGTTTTATAAAAATCTTCTGTTTGGTTGGCTATTAGCCATATCAGTATAGCATATATTATATGTATTAGACATTTTTAACGCTTGTTGTTATGACTCACAGCAAATTTCCGTGATACATTACATATAGGCCTATATCTTCTCGAGATCAAGACCATATAACGTTATAAATTTGTTTTTTTGGAGACACTGAATTATATTTTGTATTATGTTCCCAATGCCTCATGTACAAGTTCCGTACATGCAAATTAAATTGATCAAAGAAGAAGCTTTCTTACCGGCATGATGTTTCCTTTCTGGTCAATTCACCTTTTCGACTTCCTCGTTGGATCGCTTACATCAATACCAAAAAATAAAATTGTATATCTTAATTTTTATGAAATTCATTAATATTCACACAACAAATGATAAAAAATAAGTTCAAAGTGATGAAATAAACATATAACATCAGAAAAAATACATATTGAATATAATTCTATGGTTATTTTTAATGATATAAAATATATTTTTTCTTTCTAAAAATAGCCGCAGATCGACAATGCGCTTTACAGGAACGAAATTTGACATTGTAAGTTAAAGGTTCAAGTTGACAATGACCCAGTCCATGTGTTGTGGTGAAACAGGAACAGCGACATGAAATTTGTGTGAAGTGACTAGTTACTCGCTATCACGATGCCTCGTTACGGACAGCTTGTGATGGGTCCGGCGGGAAGCGGAAAGGTGAATCGATATTTTAAGATTACTTTCGAGTCCGACTAAAATCTAAATAAAATTTAAGTGATATCACAAGCAGAGATTTTATGATGTTAATTTGGAGCCTGATAAAATCATTTCTGCTGTATTTTCCGAAATTAATGCAAAAATTGCTCTAATTTCTCAAAATTATACTTTCTGTGTGCGATATTTCCCCAAAGTCACAAATCACAGGCTCTGTCAGAAGAGGTAGAAAAATCACCGACAAGTGACTGCTGGCCGTGGCATGGAAATTTAATGTTTGAATCAAAGCTAAATACATATAGCTAGTGAACGTTGGTAAAACTACATCAACTACAGTTGGTGAAATATTTTTACATTAAACATGTCAATTTCACACATACATTTTACGATATTACATATAGCGAAATTCATGATTTAATAATTAGCCTTGTTGATACTAATGTAAACATGTTTGTGTGTTACTTACTAATAACATGTTGTTTACAGTCAACCTATTGCAGTAACCTGGTTAGACATGGTGAGGCTATACGTCGCAATATACAGGTGGTAAACCTTGATCCAGCGGCAGAACATTTTGATTATCCTGTGTTAGCTGGTAAGTTTTTCTGCTCATGTTGGTTTCATAATTATGATGTCATTATCATATCATCAGATATATACACTGGTGTCTACAAAATGCTGATTTTCCTAATATCATGGTAAAATTACCCAACCATGCATGCTAACTATAATCCAACAATGCTGAATATAACCCAACCATGCTGACTTTTTACTGAAATTCACTTTAAATTACCATGGTTAGGTTATACTCGGCATTGTCGTTTTAAAGTCAGCACAGTCATTTAAAGGTCAGCACAGTTGGTTAAAAGTCAGCATGGTTGGTTTATATTCAGAGTACTGGTCCCTGAAGATTTTACCTGTGTTCCTCCAGCACTAGCCATGGCCAGCAGCAGGGGGTTTCACACCTCCTGAGCGTTATCTCTGATCACATAGAGGCAGTACTCATAGGTAAGACATCAATGGAAAGCCTGTGGCTTGTAGTGATGTTATTAATCTGCATTTCGTTAATTCATTGGATGATGATGGAGTGTACGAAGAATGGCATACATTGTATGAAATTAAATATATCTAGACAACTAGTGAAGTCTAATTGTCGCAATAGTATTAATTAATATTTACACATCGTAGATTTAAAGGACAGATAAAATTTGTGTGCATGATCTTTCCAGTGCAACTTTAACCTATTTTTAAAAATATTCAAACTTTTGGCATTAACCACTTCAGCTGATAAACTGTTCCAATTTGTGACAACACGGTTGCTGAAAATGTTCTTGGTGGTGTTTAAGCGGCATTGTTTCTTAAAGAGCTTTAGCACTATATAATGTTAAATATTACCAGGTACATAAAGTATACTTTAAAACAATTGTCAATCTCAGTCCCAATATTTCGACCTCCCAGTCTTCTTCAAGGGCGAAAGATAACAATGAATTTAAGTTACATCCGTCTTGCTTCTTCAGAAGAGGAGGAAATGATGTGTAGAAATGAGGTATAGAAATCATGATGTCACAATGACTCATTGAATCTATGACTTCGTAATAACATGACGTGACGTCAGAATCACTAGACATCTAAACAATGTCCAGAGTCAAGTTGCACCCATCAGCAGTTCTTCTAGATGTTGCAATGATGTGGAAATTTAGTGGAAACTTTCGTAATCCATATGTCCTCAACTTAAAGCCTATTGACTTGCCTTCCTTGTATACACACTGCAACTTTGCCATTCCCACATCATCATCTGAATGGTCAAAGAAATGCCTATTGATAGGATTTTATGTCTTCAGCCAAATGTCTCTCACATGTTCCTTGAATCGTTCCTTCAACAAGCATTCTGTTTCACAATCACATCACATTTTCTACATACCTGACCATAAAAAAATGTTCATATCAGTACACGACCAATCTGTTGGGCTGTAACGGTGCTGACTGGGACATGAATGATCTTTTGACACATGTACACAAAGCAACAACAATCCCTTCCAATGCCTTCATTGACAATTTTTTTGGTCTTGCTTTGTACTTGCACATCACTCAAACTACTTCTTTTTCTTTGTCATGAGTTTTGCTACAAGGAATTTACTTGAATATGGTTATGATTGATGTATATATTGTAATTAGACATTGCGAAGCTTCAAAATCAGAATCATGATTAATTATTTTTTTCAGGAGATGCCTGTATTCCTTTTACAAAAAAGTTTTAAAGTTCTTGTTTGGTGTCGTAATAATTTCTTGTATACTGGCTTTTATGCAGATATAAGAGAACTGATTCACCTAGATGATGCTATGGAGGATGAGGCTCTGAGATTTGGACCTAATGGTGGACTTATTTATTGTATGGAGTAAGTATGTTAAAACAGTATATTGTGGACTTTTTCATAGAAAAAACCCAGAATTAAAATTGAAACTGATTTATTAATTTTGGGAAAGATTGAAATAGTGCAACATGTTCATTACTTAGTAACTCTGTATGGAGTAAGTACCGTATGTATATGTTAAAACACTATATTTTAGACTTTTTCTTTCTAAACAAAAAAAAGGGGGAAAAAATGAAACTTAATTGATTAATTTCCAAAAAGATTGAAATACTGCAACATATTCATCACTAAGTAACAATACAAGTTTTCTTTCCTGATGTAGACTTCATAATGTCTCAAATTTTAAACAGGAATCATATGTCATATTTAGCATTACATGTAATATAATTGCTGACTGACTTGCACTTGAAAAGGAAGTTAATCTCATCATCTGTATCAGGTAAATCACTACATCTCGGTGTCTGCTATCATGGGCAATGTTCTGGTACCTATTTACAAGCTAGCAGAAGCAACATGCAGTAATTTTGCATGAGAATATTTGCTTTCTCTGATTTTGATTTTGAACAAGTCTCAGATAGTTTACAAACTGGAAATTAGATTTAAATTAAATTAAATTGAATTGATACTTACCATTTATCAAAGATAAGCATTTCATGATCCAATTTTCAAGTTGTAATGTTTTCTTCTCATCATTGATTTGCATTTTAAAAAAATCTTTAAAAAACCCATAACATTTTACTTCCAGGACAGGTTAGTTGGTCTAACAGAGTCTTGAATGGTCCAAATGGAGAAGGGTTCATTCTCCTTGTAAACAGAGAAATGCACCGTGTTACAGAAATTAACAATTTAAGAGTCAGGTGGTTCTTTTAGACAGGTCATTATAGAAAAAAATATTTGTGGTATTTTTTAGGCAGGTAGTCTTTATAGACAGTTGGTCTTAAAGGCAGGTTTCCTTGTACTGTGAAGTAATATTATGGAATCAACATGAACGAGAGAAATGAATATGCTGTGTTTGTGTTTGTGTACAGGTACCTGGCACAGAACTTTGACTGGCTGCAGGAACAGCTAGATGAGGTTGAGGATGATTATATATTGTTCGATTGCCCTGGTGAGTTAGCAAACTGGTATAGCATACTTTTTTTTCCTTTTAAACAAAAATCAGTTATAATTATTTATGCAAAAATTGTTTGGAGCAAAAAAAAACTGTAGTATTTGTATTTGTCCCAGTTTGTGTAGTACTCACTGACACATTTGCATTATTTGAGAGTGGGAGCATATTGTATATTGTGTATGAGAGTGGAAGATTGCTGACAATGAACATCATGCATGTTGGCTTTATTTTATTGAACTACACACAAAGTGGTGACTTCACACCCAAGTACACACAAAGTGGTGACTTCACACACAAGTACACATAAAGTGGTGACTTCACACCCAAGTACACACAATGTGTACCTCATGGTGAAAGGCGAGTTCACTATACACCGCCACACGACCACCTTAAATAAGGGTCAGCAAAAAAACAATGCAGAAGATAGGATATTTAAAATTGAGACATATTTTTGTGTTTGACCAAAGTGTCATTTTAGGTATCCTTATGTTTTTTTTTGATATCTGGATAGTTTTACAAACACACATCCTGAAACAGATGTAGTTTTAGTTTGTTTTCGGATGTTTCCAGGTCAGGTAGAGTTGTACACACACATTCCTGCCATGAAACAGCTGGTTGAGACGCTACAGAAATGGGATTTTCGCATCGCTGGTGTCTTCCTAATTGACTCCCAGTTCATGATTGAAGCATCTAAGTTTGTGTCCGGAGTGATGACGGCTTTGTCCACCATGGTCAATCTAGAACTGCCCCATGTCAATGTGATGACTAAACTTGACCTGCTCAGCAAGAAGGCCAAGAAGGATTTAGATAGGTACAATTTCTATTTTTTTTAAAGTATTTTTCTCTTTTTGCATACTAATGTAGGTTTGAAATTTAATATTTTGTACTACTGGAATGTTAATTCTGCTGAAAAAATATAAGTATCATTACCTTTATCAGTATGAAATAATACAGAGTTTTATTGAGATTATCAATTAAGTTTAATATATGCTGCCTACGTTTAAGAAAGATATTAACAAGTTTCCTATGGCAGTGGAACTCTTTTGTCAAGGCGAGACTGGTACATATTGCAGTAAAGGTAGTGTACATCCTTAACTATCGCCAACAAATACACCTACTTTTCTTATGTTGTTGTTTTTTTTATTCAAAAACTATACCTTACTGCTCTAAATATTAAAACTCATAGAATATATACTGTATAAAGTCTGTGTAAATTATAAAGTATTATCTTCAACATTCTTAAATACAACTTTTTTATAACAGGTATCTGGACCCAGAATTACCAGTTCTACTTGAGGAGGAATTCGATAACTTGAAATTCAGCAACAAATTCAAGAAACTCAACTCTGCCATAGCAACAATGGTATAATATTTGTTCTAAATAAATCAAAGAGATTTAATTAAAAGTTCTGTATTAAGCTGAAGCTCTCTCCTAATTTTTTTTATTAGAAAACATTAACTTACAGGGATTAAGTTAGCCACCTTTCTTTTAGAATTTCATTTCAAGCAGGTTGGAGGAAAACATTTCTGTATTCCACTGCATGATTGTAAGAGGTGACTAATTTGGGACCCTTATGCATCAGAGGTTCTTCTATGTGACACTGTTCTCCCCAAAATGTTTTGAAAGAAGCCTGGTATTTCAATATTTCTGTTAAAGCAGCACTCTATGTAAAATCAAAGCAGCATGGTAACTTTAGATTTACTATGAATATATAGCAGAGCAGATCTAGGGTAGCAGCATGGCAAGGAATTATAGGAGCATGGTGCCATGCTGCAAAAACAGCCTGGGGAGAACGCTATGTGATACAAAGGATACCAAAATTGAACTGCTGCCCCTATTGCATCAACTTGGACCACTATATTTTTCTTTCTCTCTCGTCTGTTATTTCCTTTCCTGGTGTCTCCGTATAGACACCTCTGTCTATGATTTGTCCAGATTGAATGCCATTCTCAGCTGTCCATCTTATGATATTTTAGTGAGATTGCACTATCAAATTTATAGAATGCCTCCATTATCTGTGGATATCATCACCACATGACCTTAGTTTATACAAAAGTTCCTTAAAGTATTTTGTTTCTCACATAAATTTTCGAGTCATTTGATTTAATGTAATAAGTGATATGAAGGTTTTCACTACCTGAAACAAAGAACAAAAAGTAGATGAATTTATTACATGCAAACTATGCTTTGGGAATCTGGGAATCGTAACTCATGGTCCAATGGATTTTTTTTATTTGGAAATTTTAGATAATCGGATGCTCAGATAATCTTAAATTTCAAAATCATAAAAAAGTTCATCAAACCTTGAGCTGCAACTGCATGCAAACGAAGTTCATGTTATTTTCATTAAAAGTTCAGTTAATAAAACATTCAGTATACCATTCTTTGATAGATTGAGGACTATAGTTTGGTGAAGTTTCTTCCCTTGGATCAGACAGATGAGGAGAGCATCAATGATGTCCTGTTACAGATTGATAGTGCTATACAGTATGGAGAGGATCTGGAGCCCAGAGAAATGAAGGTAGGTACCGGGTGCTACAATATTTTTGCTCAGAGTTTTGGCCTCTAGTGTTTTAAAAATATTCCCTGTGTTGTGTTTGGCAACGATTCCTTATATATTTTATTGTCTTGGTAGACATGCATATCATAGGGAGATATTCCGATTCGTGAACCTGAAGGGAGCATATATGCTCTAAGGATGAGCCTTATATTGGAAAGGAAACAAGTAATGTTACACTGGGAATGAGGAAAATGTTAGAAAGGAAACAAGTAAAGTTACAATGGTAATGAAGAAAATGTTAGAAAGTCGTTTTCGCAAGAGATGGTAATATAAGTCGAAATGGACAATGCATTGGTTTAGACATCGGGTCAGTATACATATAAATTTTTCGAGGGATTCCTTAAGGATTTTGTCCTTCCCAACTTTCATTGTCAATTTATTACGCTAGCCATACTTGGAGTTTCTATCCACCCAGTCGAGGGGCAGTGCAGACCCCATAAGGACTTACACAATCATAAGAATGTCAGTGTTTGTATTCTAAACAGACTTTGACTCGAGATAACTTTCTACCGAGGAGGAGAAGGAGAAAGATGATTATTTTGATTTTCATTTGAAGCTGAATTCTATCACAGATCTCTTATTATTCAAGCCAATTCAACAAGGCAAGATATGGACAGCTGTTCTCGGGTGTCCTAGGGAGGCTCATCCTCTGTGCTTGCTATGACTCCTTGTCGGGCATAATTTTGACCCTATCAATGTTTTTTGGTCAATTAGATGAGAATGGAGTTTAACAAGCGGTCTTTGAGGGATTCAACTTGAGACCACAAAATTCGTGGATGTCATCCAAGGCATGCTTGTTCCAGTCTACTCAGCTGTAAATGAGTATGTGGTTGGGCAGTGCTAGAATTGTAGAATGCTAGCTGTGAGCGCCGAAATGGCAGCAACGGCTGTATGCTCCCCGGGGAGTTGAGAAAGATATTAGCTGGTTGCAAAGGCCCTATAACCACGGATAATAATTTGTTAACCGCTTTGAGACGACCTTTGAACTAGGTTGTAATAAAGCGGTATATAAGAACCTCAAATAATTATTATTATAATTTTTATTGACTGTCAAAGCTAAGTCAGGAAAGTTTTTTGACCTTCTTAATATGCTCTAAAACAACAAGAACGACACTGGGTTGATGACCACACAATTAAGCGCAACCCAATAAAATGACAAGCTTCAGAGTTAATGAGTGATTGAGAGTCGTCCATATACCAATTGTAATAGTGTTCCTTGAGGACCGAATTTGAAGGGTTGAGTCAGAATTTCATTTTTTGCAAGGTGGTAAAAAGACAAAGTGTGTCTTATTCCCGTCACTTGAACTCGCAGGACTTTTGTTGTGACACATGTTAAAGATCTCCAGGTAGGAGCTAGTATGCAGATGTTTCATGAAATGTGGAGGAGTGGTTACCTTCAACGAGAGGGCTGAGCAAACTGTTCATGAAGGACTTCACAAAGACATAGGGAGTCTATAGAATATGTTCAAGAGGCCGATATAAGTTCCTGTTTTACAGTTCGTTTCTGTTGTTCAAAAGTTCAAACAGAAAGTTCCCGCCACTCTTCAATATCAGGTTCTTAAATCAGTATGTTGACAGTCTATTTGATATATAGCTTCCCTGATAAACAGGACACTTACCTTCATGTCCAATTACAGACAAAAATAGCCGGTTTCCTAGGTTTTGCATAGAAGGAACACCTCAGTCTAGAGCAATGCCTTTCATCCTTAGTTTTTTGTCTTATAATATCCCAAAACTGATCAGGGTAGTAGCGGCTTTTCTGAAAAGATACCGTCATCACTTTAACAAAATATAGAATTATAGAAGACTGTCTGATGAAAACAAATGATCACGAAACAGCTGCCGATTCAATTTATCAGACGATGTCTCGGACAGACACTGGGGTTGATTGTCAACAGGGACAATCAGTGTTGTATTCTGCACTAACCATAACCCATTTTGAAGCGGCAGGATAGGTTTGCAAAACCAACATAGGACAAACTCGACACAATCGAATTATAAGCAACCTATTTACAGATAACGGACTCATTCCAGATTATACAGTGTTGCGCCGGGATCTCATTGGTCGTCTGCAAGTGTGCGTGGCCTATTCAGCCATTAGCGTTGTAGTGACTTACAACTCGAGCAGTCCAAGTTACTTTTCCATTGAGTGCGGGACCCATTTACCTCAGATTTGAAAAGAGGCATGACCCTGAATCTGTCACCAATGGAAGTTACCCTTTAAACGAATGCCTCAGTTTTGGGCTGGTGCAAACAAAAAAATTATTCCCACTAACGTTGTTGATACCATAAGTCATCAGAAAGGTTTTCAGTGTAGATTGTGTGGTTCTTTTAGTGTACCCACGATAGTTCTTTTGAAAGGGATTGATGCTCAATCTGAGGAGCTCGATCAAGCTCAGCTAAATTGGCTTAAAGACTTTGTTTCTTTTAGGGTTGACATTGGTAGCCAGAGAGAGGTTTTGTTTTGTTTTATATTGTTTAATGTCCTATTAACAGCTAACTTCATTTAAGGACGTGTCTCCATGTGAGTTATGTATGTGAGAAAGTGATCAGGTGTTTGTCTATTACGAAATCTCCAGTTTCCCAAACATATCGGACATTAGAAGACATGGGAGCCCATATTATTCAAAGTTTTCATCATGCTAGAGACGAAACTGATTTGAAATTATGTCCATACAGTGTTTTTCCCAGTAAAGTATTTAATACAGTTACAATGTACATTCAGTCAGAAAGTTCCAGTTTCCGAGATTAAGTAATTAGGGTACTGGCTTGGTTTCTTTTATTTATCTAAGGGTCTTTCTGATGGGGAAAGAAACTATTGCTAGAACAGTTGTTTAACAGTCAGTAGTTGGCAGAGGGACATTTAGACAATACTGTGTTGCAATGATACTTCTTTTGATTTGTGTTAATTCTGGCTTACATCTTCTGTAAGTTAAAGACTTAAAAGTGATTTTTGTTTTGCCTGAACATGCAAGGGGGCTGGAGTAAAATAATAGTTTGTTTTAGGTATACATTCTCTGCTTGCGAAGTCTACATAGATACCCGCATAATTTTGAACCCTCCTTACCAACATCTAGTTTTCTTGTAGGAGAGCTTAGTATCAGATATTTGTCCTATTATACACTTTCCAATGACATTTTGTCAGACAATTCTTATTTGTAATAGTTCCTGCCGATATTTCTAAAGATCACTCAAGTAGGAAGGTGAAGTGACTTCATGCATAGGTAGCAGTATACAGTAGAGGGTTGTGGCCATGGGTGATATTTTTGTTAAATGGCTAACCCCTGTATAATGATATGTAAAAAAAATATAAAAATAAAACTGCACTAAAATTGGTATAAGCATGATGAAGTGGGCTATGTGAGCTTCACATTTGTAAAAAAGAAAGAAGATTTCTTTGGTTCGAGAATAAAATTTTGGCCATAAACAGAAAGGGTACGTACACATGAAAAGCAAGCTTTACAGGAGGTAAAATTTTGACAACAGCACACGACGCAAAATTGCAAAAAATCAAGTTCTACAATTTTACTGCGACCCAGATAATTCTGCAACCAGGTAGGTAATCTTTAATTTCAGACAGAGCTTAGGAAAAAAATTACTAGTTGTGGGGGTCAAATTTTGGGTTAAAAATAGCAACTTTTGGCATTTTTTGGTAATTTTTGATAACCATGGTTTTCACACAAGTGACATACATAGAAAAAAGAGGTTTATACACTTCTCAGTACTTTATATGTATTGTAAATGTAATGCAGTTTACAAATATATATGCATGTATATATGTGTTGTGTAGGGTAAATCCGCTGTGTTTACATTTCCTCGACATGTGCCTTGTTTATCAGAGTCGGGCCATTTCTACTGTACACTGCTACCTTATGGCTTTTACATTATGTACATAAAAAAAAAGATTACAGATGATGTGAAGATATTTTTCCTCTGTCACAATAAATTGCATCCAGAAATTGGACTTTGATATAACGTTGTGCAGTTTGATGATGTTTTCTGAAGTATATATATCAATATAACTCTTTGTTAACAAGTTTTGTTTCCACAGTTAGACTGAAATAGTATATTGTGCAGATTAAGGACGTTTATTGCAGATTTTAAGAAATCAATTCTCCATAGAAAATCATTGGTTCTAGTACCTTCTTGGACTATGCTACTAGACACATTGAGATTTGTCCCTCAAATTCAAGACATTGATTTTGCAAAGACAGCCGTTACTTCTAGTAGTTGCACAACGGTACTGTAATAAGCAGGATAAGGCTGGTTGATGCAGAGCTAATATTTCTGTTCTGTAGACAACCATTAATGATGATAATAAGACTACTGTTAACCCTTTCAACACTGTAGACCATGATGGACTCATCCATATCAATGCATGGTAGAGTCTACAAAAGTTACATGGTACTGTGATAAGCAGGATAAGGCTGGTTGATGCAGAGCTAAGATTTCTGTTCTGTAGACAACCATTAATGATGATAATAAGACTACTGTTCAGCTATATTATAAAAACCAAAACCCAATAATTGAATGCAAAGTGTTTGTGTTTGATCAATATTATCTTTCCTCTTTTTTATTCTGATTTCTGACTGTTTTATTCTGATTTCTGTCTGTTTTATTCTGATTTCTGTCTGTTTTAGGATGATTTCTGTCTGTTTTAGGTTGATTTCTGTCTGTTTCATTCTGATTTCTGTCTGTTTTATTCTGATTTCTGTCTGTTTTAGGAAGATCTATCAGATGAAGATGATTCTGATTTCTGTCTGTTTTAGGATGATCCATCAGATGATGATGACAACGACTTTGACAGGGGGATTGATGGCTGACATTATGGACTACTGATGGATGTTTCTGATGCATGTTGTGCGAAAGCAGGATGAAGAAAATGGATGAATCTGATGAATCTGGTGGATGGAATATTCGCTGATGAGTGACATATTCGCTGATGAATGACATATTCGCTGATGAATGACATATTCGTGGATGATGTGTGGTACATTGTGAGTAACTCATTTACCCCTGAAATTTCATAATGAACTATTCCAACCTTTGAATTGGGAGAGTTCAAATTTGTCTTCAGGGGTGAATGAGTTACATGTAATGACATGGAGCTGTTGTTTGATCCATGTCTTTGAATGAAGTATGGATATTTTACCTGTGTTACATTTTGTATGGATCGACTGTAATAAAACCTAAGGAACTTTTATTGTATTTGAGGACTTGTGTATTATAATTTATCTGTTTACAAAACTTTCATCTCCAAAAATCTAAAAATATTAGATTCTTGAATTTACCCAAATTTCATCCTAAAATATTTCCAAATGAAATATATTCATTGACATTCTAATTATATTCATGTTACAAAGGAACATCTGTCATATTCATTAGACTTTAAATGACAGGGGCCCACACATATTAAACTTGCTGGTTTCAAAATGCATTTCTTATGAGCATTTCCAGATTTCCATGATATGTTTTATATACAAACTAAAGTAACGTTTCCTGTTTTATTTATCAAACGCTTTCGTTATCCCAGTTTCCATGGAGAACCCAAGTTTCCAAAATATATTGGATACATTTCTCCAGTTTGTAGTTCATACACCTTATATCGCAGCTTTTCTTTATCGACAATTCTCTTCCCATGTCATCATACGGATGTTTTGTATCATAATTCAGTCCTCTTTAGCTATTTGTTGCGGTAAATAAAACCCATAGCTGTTGTATATTTATCCCTTTTCAGTGCTAACTATAAAACCCATAGCTGTTGTATATTTATCCCCTTTCAGTGTTAAATATAAAACCCATAGCTGTTATATATTTATCCTCTTTCAGTGCTAAATATAAAACCCATAGCTGTTATATATTTATCCTCTTTCAGTGCTAACTATAAAACCCATAGCTGTTGTATATTTATCCCCTTTCAGTGCTAAATATAAAACCCATAGCTGTTGTATATTTATCCTTTTTCAGTGCTAAATGTTTGCATGTCATACATGCGTAGATATATTTGTTATTTAAAGAAAAACTGTATTGTCGTCATAACATTTATTTACACAAAACTGTATATAGCACTTTAAAAAGAAGAAATTAGGTTTGACATGAGACTTTTGTTGTTTTTAGGTCACCGCATTAGAAATTTCATTGATACTTCATGGGAATGTTACTGACATCTTCCTGACCAAGTGTTGTTATTTTTCGGGTCGATCAGAAATCCAATATGGCCGCCATTTTGAAAAACTATTTCAAACTTAAAGTCAATTTCTGTTGGGACGATTGAACTGAAACTTGGTAGGATTAAAGCAATGATCGACTCATGCTCCTGACAAAGTGTTGTTATTTTTCGGGTCGATCAGAAATACAATATGGCTGCCACGGCTGCCATTTTGAAAAACTATTTCAAACTAATTAAAGTCAAGTTCTACTGGGCCTATTTAACTGAAACTCGGTAGGAATGATCGACTCATGGTCCATACAAAGTGTTGTTATTTTTCGAGTCAATCAGAAATCCAATTTGGTTGCAACGGCCGCTATTTTGAAAATAAGTATTTCAAACTTAAAATCAAGTTATAATAGGTCGATTTAACTGAAACTCGATCTAGAAATGATCAGCTCATGGTCCTGACAAACTTAAGTTAACGTTATACTTAACTATTTTTTACTCAAATTGGTACTTAATTATTTCAACAACAAAAATAAATACTATAGGACTCGGGTGACCGTTAAGGCGCATGGGCCTCTTGTTAACAAGTCCGGTCATTTTTCCAGAAAAATGTATCCAAATCAAACGTATTCTAACAAAATGTATTCGACAATAGGTATATAGAGAAGAGTTGGAAAGGTCAAATACTACATACTAGATTTTGATTCAAATTTACCGCGCACAACAAACATTTAAAAAACCTTATCGACCCTGCTTTTTATTACTGAAAAGTTGTTTATAATTTGTATTAATTTATATAAAAGATGCACTTACAGCAGATGGAAAATTATATCAATAGAATGCCCTCGTGCCAACAAAAACGTAATTAGAACTCAACAGCCGATAAACTAGCGCAAAATATGAACAAAAGAAAGATTTACATGGAGAACATTGAGAATACGACCAGGTGTGTCGGAAGAATTGCGTCCACTGCCTCGTGGATGACACCCGCCATGTAAATCTAGTTAAAACAGGAGTAATTTCACGTCCTTACTTCCGAGAACTCGAGTGGTGACAACAAACCACACGGCACACTAATTGGCATGATCAAAAACATCGACTTTCATATCGCACAAAGAAATAGCATATATTTCCAAATGAGATAAGGATGTCGACCGTAAGGAATTATCCATAATATTCATCAACCTGCATCTTTGGTTACCCATTTATAAGTTGTCATCAGCAGTCTTCACATCTGGTACGAAAATCAAGGTATTCGGAAATCATACATTGTATGAAACATTAAAATACTGTAGACGTTGTTTTACAGATAGGTCGTGATTTGAATACAGAAACTTCTGTCATATGTATTACAGATACAGCTGGGAATAGCTATGGTATGCTTACTGCGTAATATAGCATTTGTTCATGGACATTTTGCCGTTACGTCCAGCAGCAGAAGAAATACGTATAATATTTGCGCATGTTCTCAAAACTTCAAATGATCAAATGTGTAAAATTGTTTTAGGTGTAAATAATGGGGAAAAATAATAAACTAAATATGATTTTAAGAATTGAGAAGGTTCTCAAGGCTCGGAGTCTTGTGCAACCATGACCATATCCGATGGACGCGAATGTGATCTCTCCGATAGCTTAGATCCTTTAAAAGTTCCTGTATGTTGTGAAAATCACAATAATGTCGTGTCATGAGGCTATTTAAAGTGGCGTTCACACGATTGCTTGCACTAATTTTTGGGTGGGATTTCGTGGACTATGTCCATTCTCTTGTCTTATGGACAAGTTGTTAGGTAACTGAATAAATACTTTATGAAATTTCACAAGTGTAATAAGTCATCATGTTATTCTGGTAAATTGTCTCAGGAAATAAAAACAAATGCGAACAAAATCACCTAACTGTGACTCATAAAAATGTGCGTACGCCGCTAACAAAGATAACGCACAATAAAACTGGCATTTGGCTGACCATGTCATAGTTGTAGATAAAATATAATTCTATCTTACTTAAATACGGTATCGTCTCGCCGAGAGTAATAAGTGATATATTGTTTCTGAAATTATCGCCCAAAGCACCAAGTCCGCCAGATAACTGTGCAGACAGCAGTCCATTGGAGTACCTATTTGTAAAATATCCGATATTTTTATCCAGAGCTTCCGTTGTTCCGGAGAACAGAAGTTTCCGTGTTTTTAAGAATTTTATAACGCATATAATTTATAGCACGGCATTTCTTTATCGACTACATGTACCTGGTATTCTCATGGTATAATATCAATGTTTGTTATCCTACTAATTTATTGCTTTCTGAGCTTTTTCTTGAGATAAACGCGAACCCATCACAGATCTTTCATAACCATTATCTGGTCATTCAATATTCCATAATTTGACTTGAAGCTTGTAATGTTCCTGTGGGATTCCATAGGTCAAAAACCAAGCGATTCACATGCGTAGGTTTAGCTGTTCAAACATGTATTTACGTCATAGCATTACATTTTTCGCCCACTTATATATGTTTATAATAACCATTCGGTTTGACTGCTAAATGTATTGAGACTAAGTTTTAATAGATTCAACTATGAGAATGATGTCATAGCAAAAGTTCAAAAGAGCAATATCTATTTTGCATATATCAAGAGCAATATCTATTTTTAAATGATTCTTTTTCCGGCTGAGCCGTTTACGATTTTGTGCATGTATAATAAAAACTGAAAAACGTTAAATTGTTTTTACAAAGTGCGATAATGTTTTAAAAAAGACGGATTCTCAATCAATATATTTTGGACAACTTCCAGGCATAATTGAGTTTACGTGTTTAGTAGAATTATTTTTTACCAAGTTACGGAATTTCTCTAACGGAATTGTCAGAGCTCCAATTCGTAATGTTCTATTTTCGAATAAAGTTATTATTCGTTTCGGTTTGTTTTGTTTTCGTTAAGGTTTACCTTACACGTGCTCCCGCAGAACAGCGGCTTGAATTCAGCAGAGCAGTCCATAGAATAATCTTCCAAACCAAATTAAGAATGATATAACAGTCTTCACGTTTAAAAAAAATCTCAAGAGTCACCTATTGTCTCTTTACTTAAATGGATAAATGAACATTATCAATTTCATGATAATAAAAAGTTTGGTATTGAAATTCCACAGGACACTGTCAAAACCTATAATGTAAGGTTCCACATATGCTGTTAGTATATGCAAGATATTGTTGGACATACGTTACCATAGACATTACAACACATGTAATTCTAGTCAGTTTACAGTAATCTCAGATTGTGTTTGTAGTTTGTAGTTATATCATATCATTGTTTTATATAATCTCTTTATGCATTCATGTACTTTATGTGTTTGAGGGCCGCATGGCAGATTAGTCTTGTACTAAATGTGTAACCATCTTTAAATAAAAAAATTAAAATAAATAATAATAATACGCGTACGTGTCAGTAACTGCGTCACAGGAATAAAATATTTCCATGACAATAATTCAGTAGTGAGATGAGGAAAGCAAAGTGTTAATTGATCAAATGAATGATGTACGAACACTTGTATTATTAGTATTATCAAGTATTCTGTATAATATAACAGAGAGTTACGTCACTAATAAAAATCACGTCAACGTAGGCATGTTTCGTGATGTATTAATATACACAGTTAATTCTATCTGTTAATGTTTAAAATATGTGTTTCGCGATTGTCTCACAGTTTTTTTAAAATTCATGTTTGACCATTTTTTTTAACCAGCTTTTCGACATTTTATGTGTTAGGATGTATGAAAGAAATAAAAAACAATTCTACAGATACACAAACTGAAATCAAGAAATTTCTTGTTATGTTTTACATTCTATCATGTTTGCTCGTGCGTGCGTTTGTGGGGATGTCATTTTCGATGTTTTTGCTAAAAAGGCAATAATAAATAAGATAATACTTTGGTATTTTTTATGTAAGAACAGATGACTACGCTTCAGACTCCTATATTGGTACAAACGGACGTTGAGAACGACAGTGTCTATAAGTAGCTAGGTTGAATAATTGCTAATTGATGTACTCCTCTGAGAAGTCAAAACATTCTTGTATTAAACTTGTTTTCTTATATGGAATTTTGGAAAAAAAGTAGAATATGAGAAAATAAAAAATGCAAAACAAATTGTATATCTGGTGTGCTCATTTTTTTTGTTATGATCGGTCAAACATACCAATTCAACATATTATGTGACTTTTGGTGAAATTGATCGTTTTGACCGTATGAAGACCAAATTAATAAATAATTTTCAAGTGTGCCATCAGAAATTTATAAATGTTCGCACAATTGATAAAAATAGTATTTTCTTCTAAATAGGTGATACCTATGGCTATACATTTTAAATATGGTTAAATATGAAGTAATCGAATTGCTACAAATGTGACGTATTTACGTAACTATCCGTTTACAACGTCGTACATCATTTCTTGGAAAGATATAACATTTTACCAGGCGCCAATATTTTACGATTTCAGATAAAAAAAAAAACAATAAATAGACGACATAACAGCCACGTATCTACATATTAACATCTTTATCAGAGATCCGGCGATTTTAATGTTCTATTGTGAAAAATAAAAATCAACATCGATTTGTTCTGTCATTTTGAGGTAAAGCACGTACCACTTCAGACTATTTGCTATCAGGCTCCTGTTAAACTCTGTTCCATAATAGATAAATCGTGTGTAATGTCACTTGAATTAATCTTACAAAGCGAGGAAGATATTGCCATATAATTATATATAACATGCAAAGCTATTTTTCAGTGTTTTTTAGTAATGGGCATTAAACACATTGTTATATTTTGCGCTGTTGACGCCGGAATAAGCGCGAATTACTTTCTCTGCCAGCCTGACCGCCAGGTGCACGTGGCGGACCCTGATAAGGTACTTGTGACACGTGCAGTGCCGGGTCAGTTTAGGCAACAATCGGCAACCCTCGGGTGACTCCGCTACGCTCCATCATGGTGTTCGAGGCTCGAGTCACCCGAGGAGTCCCGAGTGGCAACGCACTAATGAAAGCCGATCAGATAAATTGTTTTTCTTCAGATGAATGTGAAATCACCACGCAAAAATGAAGGAAGTTTAATATAATTCAAATATAGAAAGATAACTGTTTTTAACATAAATGATTACGCATACTTGTTACAATATCTAGAGGAATGTTGCAGATATGATTTTCATTGTATCGTGTATCGTACGTATCCATATTCCATTATAAAACAAGCTACTCATCTATTCAGCTGACATTTCTATTTGACAGGAAGCTGACAACTTTATCTGGAAATAAATATTTAAAAAATTGTTTTTTCCGATAACGCCATGAGAGAGTTGTCGAGATAGGCACAGTTTCGTTCTAGTGTGACGGAATGCGATAACAGAACAGTATTCGTGTCTGATCTTTGAGTTGAAAAAACAAAGTTCGATTTCCAATGGTTAGCGATAAAGTGAGTTGGAGCGAGCGCCTATTGTTAACACATCTGATGCCAGTTTGATATGGATGTTCGCTTTATTTCTGAGCTAACAGTTCTAAGTTTGATATCCGGTTGTCAATGCGTCTGCCATAGAACCATCCTCCATATACAGACATATTCCAGAGGTGTAGAGGGCGATCGTGAGCGTAACCCCTGGATATCGAGGATGCCATAGAACCAACGGTCATGGTTTCCACATGACACGTCACAGAGTCAAAGGTCAAAGTTTTTTTTGTAAGTTAGAGGGCTGATGTTGGCGGCGTCGAATCCGTTTCCCTCCCATACATGGTCTGTAGGTAACAGATCTTGCAAGACTTGCAGGCTAATCAATCTTTTAACATTGTTTTGCATCAGAAATGTCCTACTGACATGAATAACAGAAGTAAGTGATATTGCGTTGATTTTTTTTATCTTGATTACGAGTCTCAGTCAAATTTTTCTTGGCAGCAAAAAGCCCGGTGCGATAACCAGCGCAAATACACCGTAGACTATCATGTTTCCATCACCAATATCGTCATGTTCACGGACGCAATACACCATAGACTATGATGTTTCCATCACCAATATCGTTTTGTTAACGGACGCAATACACCGTAGACTATGATGTTTCCATCACCAATATCGTTTTGTTAACCGACGCAATACACCGTAGACTATGATGTTTTCATCACCAATATCGTCATGTTCACGGACGCAATACACCATAGACTGTGATGTTTTCATCACAAATATGGTCATATTCACGGACGCAATACACCATAGACTATGATGTTTCCATAACCAATATCGTCATGTTCACGGACGCAATACACCATAGACTATGATGTTTTCATCACAAATATCGTCATGTTCACGGACGCAATACACCACAGACTATGATGTTTCCATCACCAATATCGTTTTGTTAACCGACGCAATACACCGTAGACTATGATGTTTTCATCCCCAATATCGTCATGTTCACGGACGCAATACCCCATAGACTATGATGTTTCCATCACCAATACCGTCATGTTCACGGACGCAATACACCATAGACTATGATGTTTCCATCACTAATACCGTCATGTTCACGGATGCAATACATAGTAGACTATGATGTTTCCATCACCAATACCGTCATGTTCACGGACGCAATACACCATAGACTATGACGTTTCCATCACCAATATCGTCATGTTCACGGACGCAATACACCATAGACTATGGTGTTTTTATCACCAATATCGTTTTGTTAACGGACGCAATACACCATAGGTTAAACAAACAAACAACTAGTAGACGACAACCATAGGGTTTTCTTTTCATATATTATAGCCGTTGTCGTAAGACTGCGCGAGCATACACTAACAGGAAAAGCGAAATGCAACGACAATGCTGGGTTTCCATCCTGAAACCTCCCGAGCTATAGACGGACACTACAAATTGAGCTACCTGGTCGCCAACGATCGACCTAGTCCGGTTCCGCTACATTCTTCCCTCCTTTTCTAAGTCTTTGCCCCCGAAGGCATCACTATTAACAAACCAGATTCAGGTATACAAGGGTTTACAAGCTCGCCAATTTTGCAATAGAAGAAAGAGGAATGCAACGGCCAGACCGGGATTCGATTCTGGGACCTCTTTTGACGGATGCCTCCTTACCGATTGATCTACTTGATCGCCGACGATTGACCGAGTCCATTTACGCTAAAATACTACCAAGTATTGACAGGCGATAAATATTGGTGAAGCTAACGGCCAACAGTACAATGATCGTCATTTTCATTATAGTGACCAAAATAAGATATTTTAAAGGAAAGATACAGTGACTTAACTTCATTTTATTTGAATAGCGATGAATAAGTGATTTAACAATAGGTATTCAGTGCATGATATTAGTGTTGCCCCAAGAACAAATGCGACAAAAATATTCTCAAATCGATGCATTTTTATGTAAAATATTTAACAAAAACGTGTTTATATATGTTTTAAAATTATCAAAATATACAAAATTATATTTTGTTTATGAATCAAATCGAATGTAGTAAACGTGTCTACTCTTATCGAGCGTTTCAAAGAAGTCCTATGATGGTCAATCGTACTGAACTCATGCTGGAGTGAACACACTATATAATGGGTCCATTTGTGATGCATTGTCAATATCACTGGTTGAAAATATTCCGTGATTTTGCCAAAGTTCCATGCAATGGAGATGGGCCATTACATTACGGGATTGCTCTGTTGTAACATTTGTTAATTTACATCTACTCAGACTGTCTGTTCTGCGGTTTTTATCGTGTACCAGTATATATATGATAGTGGGAAAAAAACGTTTGTTTTCGACTTGTATCACTTTTTTCTGAATGAGCTATCTTTCTCGAGGTTTTATTGTTTGTCTTCGTCGATTTATAGAGATTACAATGATAAATACATTCTTAATTTAGATGGTACGATTAATTAATGATGTTAAAGTCTTCTCTTATCTCGTATTGTTATTGTTTTTGTTATATTAAGCCTTCTTTCTGCCAATCCTTATCTTGTTACACAATTCTGTCTATCTCTTTATACGTCGTCTATTTTATCAGAAATATGGCAGGGAAATGTTTGTGATATGAAGATAGATGTTCTTTTAAAATCTCAGTAGAGTGCCTTGTTATCTATGTAAGAACGTGACATTACTTGGAGTTGGCCTCAAAATGGCGAATGTCGTCGATGGAGCAAAAGATGCTTACCCTTCCGGGACACATGGTCTGAAATCTTTCCTTTGATCATATTTTGCCTTATTTTTTGTTTTGTTAACACTTGGGTATTCTCTCGTTGTTTTTGACGATTCTATTTGTAGCCATTTACTAATCGCACTACATGACTATGGCCATATTAGATTCCATACAACGATTAGAGAAGTATCCAGAAGTTAACTAACATGTGATCGTCATTGATGACGTCGGAAGTCATAACCTATTTTTTTTATACATGTATGTTGGTACATACAGTGTTTGAATTTTAGTTTAGAGACAAGGGAGTGGGATATTCTAAACACAGTTAAGTAGACTACCATGTTTATTTCACCAAACGCTCGACCTCTCCATCAGCATAATGCCATTATAGAATAGTTTCCGTTCCATCCCAAGAATATGTTCACACGTTTTCTTGCATACGTCAAAGGAAAAAAATGATATGCCGTCATTGAATCTGGTTCTTGCATTTACAGGTGGCCGGAAGCGGCTTATTTTGAGATATTAAGGAGTGTGGGGTTAAGGCGTTGTATCACACCACACCTACGCTTGTCAATATAACCAATGAATACTAACAAGCTATTATAACTATTTATACATAAATGTGCACGCTTTGACTGTCACGCTCATCATCATCGATCGAGGTGTCACGTGGTACCTCAACTCGAACAGTAACGAGATTGTATTCTTATTATATTCATGAATGGAACAGCTTCCCAGACAGACAATGGACATCAAAGGCAATAAGCGTTGTGCTCATTGTGCAATTTAATCTCAAAATGAAAAAAAGTCATATCCGAGATTATTTGCGTGAATCCTCTATAATAAATGCGAAATTAATAGGGTAGATTAAAGGAAATTCCCAGGGGATTTTGGTGTACAAAAAAAAAGCTGATTTGAAAGAGATCAATTATCAAAACATTTTCAGAATGTTTTATTTTCCTATTTGCGATGAAAACGTAGGGTATATGATACATTTAAGTGTGCAGCTACGTCATGCCATATTTGTATGCTGATATGAAATATGTTCTTGTTTTTATTTAAAATGTGTAATTATTGTTCGTTTTGCAATATTGGTGTCAATTAGAAAAAAATAGAAAGTCAATCCAGAGTTTGAAGTCAGAACCTTTAAAAGTCTCAATTCTTACCCCTCATTCTATATCCTTTGGAGGGTAGACGATTTCTATCCTCCATGCCTACATATGCTAAGCTCTATTTATATTACAAGGGTGGCCAACATATTGCACGTGTCCATAGGTCCTTATGGGATAAAATGTTCATTTGTATAATTTCATTATCAAACGAAACTTTGGTAAAAATAAAACAAGAACATTGAAGGAGTTGTACCTTTTCAATTGATCATGAACTTTACTATAATCGCCTTTAGTAAGGATTCGGTTAGGATTGTCCAGCACTTCAAGAAGACAACACTAATTAAAGCATGCCGTTCAAAATGCTGATGAAACTTTGCAACAGTATCCAGTCATAAGTAGAATAAGGGGGGGG
>NW_018408629.1:2270382-2396814 GCF_002113885.1 Mizuhopecten yessoensis
GGGGGGGGGGAGGTTAGAGTGAGAGGACGTAAATTAATTAAAGAACAACCAAGAACCGAAAAACAACAGGAAAAAAATCAGTATAAGATGGGTTAAAATGGATCAGACAACTGATATTTGGCCTTGTCGGGTTCTGTGTGCCGTTCCCGATGACAACTAGACAGCACGTGGTCTCTGTAATATTACTATTAGCAGTGCACCCAATCGCTTTTTTATTAGTTTTCTAGATACACTGTAATATTTTTACAGTGGGCATGACGATAACGAAAGTTATTGCTAAAGTAAAAGAACTTCATTTTTTTCTATAAATTATTGGCGCCTTTTACAAAGAAATCATTAAAAACCAAAAACGCTTGCGAGCTCTTTTTCTAAGGCAATATGCGGATGACTGAACATCTCGATAAAAAAAGTTTTATAAAAGGTCCTGTCTTTGTATCATCCGCTGGTCTAAGTGCTTCCCTTAACGGTGACAGTTACTTTTTCTCCTCGACGTAATGAAACATGCTTCTTTGTTTCCCCGTGATGATTTAAAATCAAGGTTCATGAGCACAAACCTAGAACAAAACTTAATTAATCGAAGGGAAAAAAGGTTTCCCTAACAAAGAAGCAATACTTTGTTTATTATACCGAAATAGAACAATAGATTATCAAGCGTGTTAGCCTCTGTTGTCTGCTTCAGTCACTGTGAACTCAGAGGAGATACCTCTTACTAATGTTCTAGAGATGACTCATGTTAGGGAAAACTCGAGCGTGAGAGTGAAACACGACATTTTATTGTCTTTGGGTTTGTTTGTGTTTTACGTCCTATTAACAGCTAAGGTCATTTAAGGACGTGCTAGGTTTCAGTGGTGGAGAAAAACCACCGACCTGCGGCTAGTACCTGGCGACTGCCCCACGTAGGCCTCGAACCCGCGACCCAATGGTGGAGGGCAAGTGGTAGCATAATGTCAGATGCCTTAACCACTCTCCCACCGCGGCCCCCATTTTATTGTCATGTGATCAATATGGTCCAATCATATACGTTGTTATAAGGTATAATAAAGTTGGCTGACTGTAGAGACAGTATTTCTATATTTCAGTATCAGCCATTCAACAATAAAGATATCTGAACACCGAGCCGAGGCTAAGCCAGAGGTATGGTAGGGCCTCTTGGGCATGGCATTTGTTTTTAACAAATTAATGTGACGTTTGACAAGAAGTAGTATTCTCTCCTCCATTCTCTAGCTTTCATGTCTCATTAATTGTTTTTCCATTTAAATAACCAATGACATTTTGTCCTTACATAACAACAATTTCAATACTTTCTGTCATTTCGCTATCCTTCCCAGATGAGAGTAACATACGTGATAGCACCTTTAAAATATTAAATAGATATATTATGCAAAAAATGCTTGTACACCGTGTCTCACCTCGAGATCTAGAAACCACCCAGACATCAAACCAGATGCCATTTGTGCAGAAAAACGGATTATTTTTCCTCGGAGCACGTGGTTTTGGCTCTGGTTTGTTGTGTGCCTTTACAACGAGTTGGATATCTGTTCATTTTCCGTTGTTGTCTAAAGTTCTTTTTTTTTGTGTATTGCCGATGTCGTACGCTTTTTTTAACGTTAAAACATATTCTATGAATCTGAATATTTGGTTTTACAAGAAATGAAAATGGTTGCAAAAATGTTCTCCTGACATAAGTAACTTTTTTTTTTAATTAATCAATCAAACGTTTTTAAGGTTTATAAGGCTACACAAATCAAAAGTAAATGCATACATCATGCTGCTGGTTAATGTCTATAGGAGTGCTAATGGTGTTACTAGGTTTTACCGTCAAAACCATGAGTCAATTTCTACCGAATCAAATAAGTTCTGCCAGCAAGTCTTCTGTCATCTCTGCGTTTGGTGGTTTAAGATTTGGTAACTGAGTGACAGTCTTAATAAAATCAGGGGTAAGGAGAGAGTCTCCAGCGCCTCCAAATAACCGCCGCGAAGCATCCGGGTCCTCTCGACCAGGACGCCTTCGTAGGATTATGCTTGGGGATGTAATCCCAGCACGTGTAAGAGCTGGGTATGTGTCGGCAGGTGAAAACATCTGGCCAAGAACAGATGCCACTTCGGCAAACCTTTATGCTTACAGATGTGAAAGAAAGCGAGAATATCTTTTAACGTGTATTGGAATCACATAAAACACTGGTTTAGTGTTAATTGAAATAATTTGACTTCGACGAAATCCAGCAGAGAAGTGAGGCAATGATTATTAACAGTTTCCAACGTGTCACTCTCTGGGAAATGAACGGAGCATACGGATTAATAAACACGATATACGAACTTTTAAGAATATTTACGGGGTTTCTGATGCTTAATCAGAGAAATACCTTGCCTTATGTTAGTTCTTGATAATATCAGGGCTGTACAATCTCGCCATTGATGTTTCACCTGTTTGTAGTTTTGTTGGTTGGTTTGGTTGCTATAGGTTCCTGTTTCGGTTATAACTGTTTCGGTTATAACTGCCCCAACATATAAGTCAAAATGGTATGACGGTATATCTGTAGAAGGCCGACAGGAATGACTGTCCGAAGGTATATCCTCATTCCTCCATTCTCAACACGGACGTGAGACCAGCTACGGCGGACACTGTGCCAAAGTCGGTTTGATATTAACAGTTTCTTAAGAACCACTTAGAGATTGCTTGATTTTACATCAGAACTTGATTATTGTAACGGTAAGATCAATAGTCTGGGTAACACCGATAGTTAGGCTTACACTAAACCGTTGAATTTTGGCTATATTAATGGGTTTTTTGGATGACACTAGACGATAAGGGGTTACACCTGCATGTTATGTTACAGTAACGATTGGGGGTAGAATTGATACCAAGGAAAACGCTGGTAGTTGGGGCTACACTAAACGGTTGAATTTGGATTATCCAAACGGTTGGGGTAACATTTTTAACATTTTTATCTAGGGTTACATCTGCAGTTGGTGTTACACTAACGGTTCGGGTAAAACTGATAGCTAGGGTTACACTTGCAGTTGGTGTTACACTAATGGTTGGGGTAACACTGAGAGCTAGGATAACACTGCAGTTGAGGTTACACTGACGGTTTGGGTAACACTGAGAGCTCGGGTTACTCCTTCAGTTAATGTTACACTAACGATTGGGGTAACACTGAGAGCTAGGGTTACTCCTTCAGTTAATGTTACACTAATGGTTGGGGTAACACTGAGAGCTCGGGTTACTCCTTCAGTTAATGTTACACTAACCGTTGGGGTAACATTGAGAGCTAGGGTTACTCCTTCAGTTAATGTTACACTAACGATTGGGGTAACACTTAGAGCTAGGGTTACACTTGCAGTTGAGGTTACACTAACAGTTGGGGTAACACTTAGAGCTCGGGTTACTCCTTCAGTTAATGTTACACTAACGATTGGGGTAACACTTAGAGCTAGGGTTACACTTGCAGTTAATGTTACACTAACGATTGGGGTAACACTGAGAGCTAGGGTTACACTTGCAGTTGAGGTTACACTAACAGTTGGGGCAACATTGAGAGCTCGGGTTACTCCTTCAGTTAATGTTACACTAACGATTGGGGTAACACTCATAGCTAGGGTTACACTTGCAGTTGAGGTTACACTAACAGTTGGGGTAACATTGAGAGCTCGGGTTACTCCTTCAGTTAATGTTACACTAACGGTTGGGGTAACACTTAGAGATAGGGTTACACTTGCAGTCGAGGTTACACTAACAGTTGGGGTAACATTGGGAGCTAGGGTTACTCCTTCAGTTAATGTTACACTAACCGTTGGGGAAACACTTAGAGCTAGGGTTACACTTGCAGTTGAGGTTACACTAACGGTTGGGGTAACATTGAAAGCTAGGGTTACTCCTTCAGTTAATGTTACACTAATGGTTGGGGTAACACTTAGAGCTAGGGTTACACTTGCAGTTAATGCTACACTAACAGTTGGGGTAACATTGAGAGCTAGGGTTACTCCTTCAGTTAATATTACACTAACGATTGGGCATCGCATTGATAATTAGGATAACGCTGGTGGTTGGGGTTACATTAACGTTTGAACTTGGATTACACAAAATATGTGGGGATACATTGGTTCGGGTAACGCTTACACTTGCGTCTGGGATACCAATAACGGTTCTGGTAATACAGACTGATACATTGGTTCGGGTAACGCTAACACTCGCGTCTGGGATACCAATAAAGGTTCTGGTAATACAGACTGATACATTGGTTCGGGTAACGCTTACAGTCGCGTCTGGGATACACTAACGGCTCTGGTAATACTGACGGTTCGGATTATATACAAATATGTGGGGACACATTGGTTCGGGTAACGCTTACAGTCGCGTCTGGGATAACACTAACGGTTCTGGTAATACAGACTGACACATTGGTTCGGGTAACGCTTACAGTCGCGTCTGGGATACCACTAACGGCTCTGGTAATACAGACTGATACATTGGTTATAAAAACACTTTGCAATATTGGGTTCACCATAGCGGTGCCATATACTAACGCTAAACATTGACAGATGTTTGTTCATATGTAGTTTGTTTTGCTATCAATAAAGTTACTGACAAATGTGTTTTTCTAATCTGTAAAAGATGCCTCTGAATCAATCACTATAATCTGCAATTTATCACAAAGCACCAACAGTATAAGGGCAACACTGTGATACATATTTGTGTTACGTTAGGTTGTCAACATTCCATTTGTTATATAAGAAATACACAGTTTTGATATTAAAGAGAGATATTTAATAACTTAATATCTATATTTGACAGTATTTTACAATAAATATTTTAAAAAATTCCAATTTATTGATAAGCTAGACAATTGACAGCCAAAGACAATCCTGGTGTAAAGTGTAGCACAAAAATCAATCTCGCCTATCTATATTCCATTGTTTGTCGTACTGTTTGACAATGTTATTAGACTTGTACTTCGCCTATCTATATTCCATTGTTTGTCGTACTGGTGGACACGTTATTAGACTTGTATTGGTGTAAACAACAGTAACGCTGACATCATCGTTCCTTTATAAGTCACAGCATACCACCATCATCTGTCAATATCTCTGTTAACAGAGAGACATATCTTCACCGCGTAGACCGGTCATTGTACCAGCTATTGTTGTTGTGACGAGTGAGACTTTTGGCGTCAACGCTCACGTGCGGCGATGAATGAGAAGGATTCTGATTGGTTGTTTTCGACTGCCCCCACTTATTACATGGCCATAGTTAATGAAGTCGATATTTAAATGACATCGGTATTCACAGCATCACCGTCTAGCGTTGGGTTCTCCTTGGGATTTCTGCCCCGTTGATCGAGGTAAGTTTTCTGTTCTTTAAATTTAAGATATATTTTGCAATTTGACATGAATATTCTGCCACTATTTCTATGTATTAAATATCGACAAGTCCTTTGTAAAGTCTTCTCACATTAAAACAGTCAAATTTACAGTTATTCGTTCACGGCATGATTTTTCTTCTCAGAATGTCTATATTTTACGTAAGTTTTGAAGGAAATTGTTGCCAGTTTAAATAATAATAGCCGGTTAAGATATAAATCATATAAATAGTTTACATAATTTCGCCCGTACTATTGGTGTAAATTTGCAGGCAGTAATCTTATTGCTGTTAAAACCGCAAATGATTTTTAAAGTAAGTCTTTACGAAAAACGATTCGTTTGACCTTTGTTTAAAAAATTGCTCCCGTGAATTTTCAAACTGTATGAATTTGGAATGAAAAACTATTACATTTTACATCGAGTTACCTCTACAAAACTTGAAATTCTGATATATTACCATGTATGTGAGATCAGGTCCTGTTGTTTTAAATATCAAATAAAATGTTTAGAAAAAGATAAAGGTATCTGTGATAAAATATACGAACACCAGCTATAAACTTGAATCAGTACGCTTACACATCATGGTGAATTAACGTCATTTTAGAAACCAAAAATCAGTAATTTTGGCATCAAAATGTGTTTTTTATGTGGAATTTTATCCTGAAATTGAGTTTATAAAGATTCGCGGCCTAAAGTTTGGAAATTGATCTTTCTTAACATTTTCTTCATGTTGGTAAGTATGGATTATGAAAAGTTCTTTTCACACACATTTTATTGGTTGTGCAAAAAGAACTTTTCATAATTGGAAATTGATCAGACCATTTGTCTGCTGTAGAAGATATCTACAGTACAGGCAATATAATCAGGTACAGTGTATCTCCTATGGTAGATATCTACAGAACAGGCATTACAATCAGGTACAATGTATCTCCTATTGTAGATATCTACAATACATGCAATACAATCAGGAACAATGTATCTCCTATGGTAGATATCTACAGCACAGGCATTACAATCAGGTACAATGTATCTCCTATGGGAGATATCTACAATACATGCAATACAATCAGGAACAATGTATCTCCTATTGTAGATATCTACTATACATGCAATACAATCAAGTACAATGTATCTCCTATGGTAGATATCTACAATACATGCAATGCAATCAGGTACAATGTATCTCCTATGGAAGATATCTACAGTACCGGCATTACAATCAGGGACAATGTATCTCCTATGGTAGATATCTACAGTACAGGCAATATAATCAGGTACAGTGTATCTCCTATGGTAGATATCTACAGAACAGGCATTACAATCAGGTACAATGGATCTCCTATGGTAGATATCTACAGTACCGGCATTAAAATCAGGTACAATGTATATCCTATTGTAGATATCTACAATACATGCAATGCAATCAGGTACAATGTATCTCCTATGGTATATATCTACAGTACCGGCATTACAATCAGGGACAATGTATCTCCTATTGTAGATATCTACAGTACCGGCAATACAATCAGGTACAATGTATCTCCAATGTTAGATATCTACAGCACAGGCAATAAATCAGGTACAATGTATCTCCTATTGTAGATATCTACAGTACCGGCACTACAATCAGGTACAATGCATCTCCTATGGTAATTGTCTACAGCTTATATAATTACAGGCAAGAAAATCAAGCACAATGTATCTCATATGGTAGATATCTACAGTACAGGCACTACAATCAGGTACAATGTATCTCCTATGTTAGATATCTACAGTACAGGCATTACAATCAGGTACACTGTATCTCCTATGGTAGATATCTACAGTACAGGCAATATAATCAGGTACAATGTATCTCCTATAGTAGATATCTACAGTACATTCAATTTAATCAGGTACAATGTATCTCCTATGGTAGATATCTACAGTACAGGCATTACAATCGGGTACAATGTATCTCCTATGGTAGATATCTACAGTCCAGGCATTACAATCAGGTACAATGTATCTCCAATGTTAGATATCTACAGCACAGGCAATAAAACAGGGACAATGGATCTCCTATTGTAGATATCTACAATACATGCAATACACTCAGGTACAATGTATCTCCTATGTTGGATATCTACAGTACAGGCATTACAATCAGGGACAATGTATCTCCTATGTTAGATATTTACAGTACCGGCAATACAATCAGGTACTCTGTACCTCCTATGGTAGATATCTACAGTCCAGGCATTACAATCAGGTACAATATATCTCCTATGGTAGATATCTACAGCACAGGCATTACAATCAGGTACAATATATCTCCTATGGTAGATATCTACAGGACAGGCATTACAATCAGGTACAACGGATCTCCTATGTTAGATATCTACAATACCGGCAATACAATCAGGTACAATGTATCTCCTATGGTAGATATCTCCAATACAGGCAATACAATACATCATTTCTACTTTCTACTTTCACACGATGCTAATTTTGACGATCTTCATGTGGGTTCACCGAATCGCCAAAATCAATTCCCATTTACATTGCTCGTAATAAGTAGACCTGTACTTCTATTATGAATATTACATAAGCATATTTCACTGTCAAGCCTGGTTATTGTCTACAGCTTATATAATTACATGCAATACAATCAGGTACAAAGTATCTCCTATGGTATTTGTCAACAGCTTACATAATTACATGCAATACAATCAAGTACAATGTATCTCCTATGGTAGACATTCATTTCTACTTTCAACGATGCTAGTTTTGACGATCTTCATGTGGGTCCGCCGAATCGCCAAAATCAATTCCCATTTACATTGCTCGTACTAATTAGACCTGTACTTCTATTAAGAATATTACATAAACATGTTTCACTGTCAAGCCTGGTATTTTAGTCCATAATTAGTCACACATCAACGGAAAAAGAATTGATCGAAATTCCTTGGACAATCCAGAGCATTTACAGGCTCTTTCACACATTCATTCACATCAATGGAAATAGAACTACGGTAAAACCTGTCTAGCCCAACACCCTCTTATTTCTACTAACTCAATACATGCTTTGGATTAGACAGGGTCTCAGAATACACAGGTTTTTGTATCGCCCAAAGCAAACTTCACATAAACGTATCGCTCCGATAGTGTCGGCATCGATATCGTCGTCCGCACTGAAGGTTTCTGGGAGGGAAGTCTAGATATCGGGATTGAAGGCTTTGTAAAATCGCTTATTGTTTACGTATCGCTCATTGTTCAAATGAACATTAAGTAAGCATCGATTCGTCGACGCTTAATATTCGTATGTGAATATCAAGCGCTGATTTAACATCGTTTTTAATGTTTATTTGATGACGTTGTGAGCAATGAGCGTCGAAAATGTCGATACTCTCGCAATAAACAAGCAATTATTGTTCATATTGAAATTATTGCTCGCCTTATCAGAAAGGAATCTATTTAGTTTTAGGAAAGATATCTCAGTCGTTTCTACGATAAAGCCAAGTGACTAAGTCCCCGGAAGTCGGGACGAACCCAATGCTAAGTCCTGGTATCCTGGATGTATTGGTATTTTCATGGCGACCCTGTGCTAATGTAAACATCATCATGTTATTGATATAAAACAAATCATCTTGCCAAATTGTTCATTTCTGACACTCAGTTAATCATTTCGTATTTACAATGAACGTTATTGATTTTGAATGTATCGACATTCTCTTAATGCCTTTTTTTGCTATTCCTCATGCATAATAAAGTCACACGATATCACTATGTTTAAAGGGGCGCGGTGGCCAAGTGGTTAAGGCATCTGACATTCTGCTACCACAAGCCCTCCACCACTGTGTCGTGGGTTCGAGACCTACATGGGGTAGTCGCCAGGCACTGGCCGTAGATCGGTGTTTTTTTCTCCGGGAATTCCGGCTGTCCTCCACCACCAAAACCTGACACGTCCTTAAATAACCACCGCTGTTGATAGGACGTTAAGCACAAATAAACCAAACCAAACCAAACGTTATGTTAACAACATCGGACCACTTTAAGGCATTAATTGCCCCGTAAAGTGTCACCCGGGTCTTTGCCAATAGTGACAATTTATAATGTGTAAGGTATATGTGTAAACATTGACAACTCAACACTCCAAGGATCCACACCATTGTCAGAAATAGTAAGGATGCGCTTAGTACTTTTTACGGGACAGGATAGCTTTGAAAAATCNCCCCCCCAACAGCAACAGTATTATTGATGTAAAAGTAATACTACAGGTCATACCAGTGCCTGTATTCATGAAACCATTCTCGTGCTCAAGAAATAATTCTATGATCAAACAAATTTTCTTCTAGCTCGCTTAAAAGTCATGGTACAAAGTCAGGTGTAAACTCTGAAAACGATATTCTGCTTCAAGTCCCCCCTAAACTCTTCCAGTTTGTTGTCAAATTGTGAAATATGGAAGATTTATCACTAAATCACGAATTTGGGCTTGAGCACAAAATCTGAGTTTGAGCATTAGAACATTTTTATGAATACGGGCCTGGACTCGCATTCATGAAACCATTCTCATGCTCAATCACGGATCATGTGATAAAACGTACTGTTTTGCAACTCGCACAAATCATGTTACACGACCAAAAGGTCATGTTTAAACATTGAAATCAATATTCGGCTTAAAATATCTCCAAAATTCCTCAAATATTAAAAAAAACCCAAAAAGGCTATTCATTTATCCTCGGAACAAGAAATTTGAATTGAGGACAGAATCTGAGTTTGAGTATGGAGAACGGTTTAATGAATATAGGCCCTGGCAAGATTCGAACCCGGACCCCTAATTATTACACTGTCGTTTTAGCAAGTCAACATCGCTACCCTGATCCAGTCGTGCTACAGAACTGAATTAAGGAGTTTAGTTTAGTGTATGTAAGACAAACTGCAGTGGAATTCTCTAGTGTTTGACTGCAGTAGGATAATAGTCGTTAGGTTTCACAGAAGAACATGTCGTATTAACATCTTACAAGGCCTTGATTTTCATAATATTTTCTTCAAACAGGCTTACTTCAATTATCAATCACCCGTTAAAGGTCGGTTTTGACCCAGATATCAATTGCATTTTGGTCGCCAGTGGCCATCTTGTATATTGGCATCCGAGGTTGTTTTCAAGCTGTAACTGTTAACGGAATACTGTGATTGTATTGTCAGTTCCCTACTCAGGTTTGGTTTCGATTTGGATCCAACATTTAATATTGCTGCCGGCAGTCATCTTTGATTTCGGAACAGTGCAATAACAACTCTGCTACTTTGCCGATCTTAAATTAAATTTCCTACAGATACATACAATATTGATTCCTCGATCAAGTTTGATTTTAAGTCGGAATCGAAATTCAATAACGCGTTGTTGTGCAGCGGCGGACAGATTTGTTTTCGGGTGATTTGTTTTGAAATGGTTATCGGTTTTTAATGAAATTTGCTTAGGATACAGTCTACGTTTTGTTGTCTGAATTGTGGTGCTCTGCCAAATCCACGAATATTTAATGAGGCAGCTGTGTCGTGATCAATAATACAGTAGTGAATATTTTGCTTTTTATTTCTTCATCACGGGTAGATTGCAAGCGACCGTCATTCTACCAAAGCTATCGCAGAAAACACTTCCACCTCCACGGAATTATTGAAATTGACAGTTTGTTGCTAAAGAATTGGATTTCAGTCGTATGACGGCTATTTTATGATATAGGAATAATTGAGTCGGATTAGACAGGCTGACCAAATAATTATGGTCGGATAAGACAGTTTTCGCTGTACACTAACGAATACCGTAGGTTTGAATCGCTTGAAACGAGTATGTAATGAAAGTTTAGAATATAAATATGATTTCACCGTGTCCCTTTTAATCGGTTAAGACTCTTGTTTACTGAGTAGGATATAGATGTGCGCACTGTTCTTACCACATTTATTGAAAAAACATTGTAATTTGTTATTCTTTCAAACGTCAAATGTTACATTGCGAATAAAGAAAATTTCGAAAAATTAATTGGTTTGGTTTAAATTGTTTAACGTCATATTAACAGCTCATGTCACTTACGGACCTGCCTCCATGTATGTTGTGTAAGCGTGCATGGGTTTATGTATACCGGAGACAGGGATGTTGGGGTAATTGCCTCCTTGTGATAGCGTGGATCTGATTTCGACATTATAGTGCTATCTCACTGAAATACCATACCGAAGGCACGCAGCATAGCTAGGAAATAGAAAATAGTTAAATTAGTAAGAAACATAAAGGAACCAAATATTGCAATGGGTACAGCAGATTTACGTTGGTGGCTTTGTGTCCAAGTAGTGGGCACAAAAGCAAATCCCCAATTCTGCAGGGGGTTCCCACATAAGTCGCCTCTTACTATACATACGTACACTATAACTAAAATGCAAAAACGAGATGGAAGCAACTCTTAGGATTGTGGGAAAATCCTACTGAATTAGAAAATTTCGCAATTAGTGTCGGCCGTGATAATCATATTTATTTATATATATCTGTATATACTTATCAGTATTATATATATATATAATATTTGGCTGGGGGAAATAAAATATTTGAAAAAAACCCAAATCATATTTCCAATTTCAATCGGCCTTACTTATAATTTAATTATAATTGTTTATAGATTATACACTGTACTAGCTTATAGATTAGTATTTAATTCTCACCAAGCTGACCATGCCTTAGAGCCAATGCTTCGGTTTCAGTATATATATAAAAGGAATGGAAAAACAAGATTACATCTCTCATAGATTCCTGTCAGTGTGCGCCTTCTTAAATCAAAATCGATTCTGATGATAAATCATCATTTTGAGTGAGTAATGTGCCGTGCGATCACCAGACCAAATGTCACAACAAATATCTGTCAAAATATATCAGGAGGGGATAAAAAAAGAAAATGAAAAGTGAGGATTCCAACACAATTTTGAATGGCGTCTGTATATACTCCGCATGCGGTTCAAATGATCAATTTTAGGTAATCTTATTTTTTTCTAAATATTTAGTATTCACAAAGTGTTCTGTGGCAAAGTGATCAGATTAAAACAAATTCCCGTATAATTAAAAAAAAAGGTATTTCAATGCTTATCCGGGTGATTGTTTCTTTTTCTGATTCCCTATATATGTGTTTTTCCAAACAAAATTTCGTCTAACCAAAGTACAAATGAAGGTGGCCGGGAGGCGCAGTGGATAACGCACTCGCCTTCCACTAAGGCGGCCGGGGCCCCGGATTCCCCGAACTGACGTGGAAAGGTATGGGGTCACCTGTCCGACCACGTGGGTTTTCTCCAGTTACTGGGGGTTCCTCCCAAATTAAGACCATTCGCGTGCAAACAATCGAGCCAACAAAAGTGATTAATATTGCAATGATTTGTTTCATAATTATTGTAAAATCAATAAAATTTCTATGAAATTAAGGTGAATATGATGTGTTTATCGCCGAGGCGGGTATGATTTTCTATTGTTGTTGTATTTAATTTTCACCGCAAACGAGATAACTAAGGTTATTAAAAAGTCAGAATGAAATAGAAAAAAAACCTGTATACTTTACAATGTGCTACACCGTAAAATGAGAAATAATAACTCTGCTACTGTCAATTACACCTATTTTTCCAAGTCGCGGAGTCAATCACGAGTTGAAGTAATTAATACTTGAATAATGCAAAATACATTTGACTGACAGTTGTAATCATTCAATGCGTAATTCAAATATACGTAGATCAAAGGTTATCAGCGCAACCGCGAAATTCAGCAATCGCGAAAATGAAATGATTGACAGAATATACTGTGTAGTTAAACACCATGTTTTGTTCTTGCATAATTACGATGACGACACATTAACCGTTATATTAGGAACACACAGTTTCTAAGTGGCTACGTTCGTCTTCATTTATCGTTTGTTGTATAAATCCAACACACTGACAGCAAAAGAATCTCCCTGTTAGGGGGGGGAGGGGCGGTAATGTGGGAAGAGATACCCTCAATTGGATTCACGTACGATTGATGGACATATTAGTGCATGTACGCTCAACCGCACATTTCAGGGAGTAGAATTTTATAGACGATGCTTGGATGTTACCGTGAAAGGTTTTGATGAATAACAATACTGACAAACGAACTTTGAAATTAATATACAGCTTATTTATTTAAAATTTTACGATTTTAAAGAAACCCACCTCAATTAACGCTGATGGATTAGTCGTTTAACAGAAGAATCGTTTCCGGTAAGACACTTGGGAGAGTCCACGAAGACATTATTTATCCTACTACTTCCGGAAGGCTAAATGCCAAACCCTTTATCGTTCAATGTATTGTTCTGAGGCGAATTCGTGAGTGAAAAGATTTATGTCTCCTGTTCTAATCCAATTTCAACCGCTAAACAATATAAAGTTTAATTTGAGCTTCCAGTGTATGACATGACTACCCATTTGAAAGCGGCAGGCGCAAATAGCGGCGCCGTTTTAAATGCTCTTGAAATCAGGCCCCAACTGTTTAAAGAATACGATTAGAATAACGAATGGTAAACGCAGATATTAAAAATTCAATTTTCTTTTTTTAAATATCTAATCAATTCAATATAATTGTGTGTTTCTTGCTTTCAAGTAACTAGTCAGAATCATTGTTTATAAAATAGTTACTTTGACTTCCGATATTTTTGAAATATACTAGATGAAAGGTGTGCATTAAGTTCTCGTTAAGCTTAAGCAACTCGGATCTGATGCTTGAAAGAAAAAGAGATGCCAACGAGAGAAAGTATAGAGGTTCATTTTTTACAGTTCCATAAAATTCAATTACAGCTCATTTAAGATTAGAAATGTTTTATTTTCTAGAAATGTTCGCCTTTTATTTACGATCCCTTCTTAATGGATTTGTTGCTTGAACAATAACTATATCTATGATAGGCAATAGCATAAATAAATCTAGGTTCGTGATAGCATGGCGTCATTAAGAGTTTCAAGCCGATGTCGGGGAAGCAAGGAGGATGCGGCCTTGACACAATAGTTATGTCGCATTAAGCGTTAACTGCGATGAATTGAACGTTAAGAAACTTAAAGTAAAATTACTGCTATCACTTCAGAGATTGGTTCTCTTTATAAAATATTTATAATTTTTATAATACTTATGAAGCAAGTTATTTCAACTTGTAATAATCACTCTTGTTGTCCCGGAAGCTAGCGCGGGGTGTGTGGGCTAAATGTGGGAGGAAGACGGAGTACCCAGAGAAAACCCACGTGGTGGGGCAGGTGACCCCGTACCATTTCACGTCCGACCGGTGAATTGAACCAAGGCCGCCTTGGTGAAAGGCGAGGGCGTTATCCACTTCGCCATCTGGTTCTCTTTATTGACGTCGATTCATCTCGCCTTTAAGATGTAACCTTTTATCAATTATCACCTTTCAACCTCACGTTATAAATACGCCACATGCAGGATTGAAACGATGCGAACCCTATCTTTATTGGTCAGAACCTTGAGTTGTTAGATATTACTAACTAGGCGTCCTTTAAATGAAACGAACCTGAAATTAAATCAAATAAAACACTTTTTGAAACCTTTCACTGCGAAATGTTTACAAACAAACTACTTGTTATTGTCATAGCAATATTTGTGATTTTTTTTATGAAGTTGCTTCTTAAATTAAATTTCTGTTTTACTATAGAACATTACATTTTTGATATATTAACGCGACTATTTTGTCCTACAGGCGAGGGATTACGTTTAAGGGTAAAATGGTTGAAGAAATCGTTTAATTCCTCATTGGCAAACACTTGTGTCGACTTTACCTTTTAAAGATAAATTTTAGCATTCATCACTATTCATTAACTAATATTTTCCCTCATTCATTACTATTCATGAACTAGCAAATCATTACAATTCATTACTATTTATTTATTAGAATTATAGTGAATTCATTTTATTCATTAATTACTTTTACTGATATTAAGTATTTTTCATGAACTAACCTTTGCTTGCATTCATTACCGTTCACTATTAGCGTTTAATAGAATTCTTTACTATTTATTAAATTTCCTTTCTTTTAAGTACAACAATATTATAAAAACGCATGTTTCTAAGTCTTTCATAAAGCACACGACTGTCATATTCTTAATGCCGAGACCAGCCTGTAGTCCGTCTTTGCGTATTGCAGAGTTATCTTCTCTTGTGAGCGAGTAACTTCATCAATTTTTGAGAAAACGACGCTATTTCTCACACAAACCACTGACGTAACAATCAATACCTGTTCACAAGAGAAGATAACTCTGCAATACGCAAAGATGGAATAAGCAGTCAGTGACCTCTCAAGGCCAGACATAATGAGTCTCGTGTGCCCGTTTTTTATATTGCTGTCGCAGTAATGGGTCTTAGCCTAAATCATGACGGCAATTCCGCAGGAAAAGAAAAGTGATTGAAGAATATTTCATTTTTGATTGATGCAATTGTTGGTACAGCAACATTCAAAATTGTTAAATGGATTTTTCTCCCTGAATTTATGATAAAATCAGTAGAATTTAAGACGATTTTAAATTTAGAAAGTTTTCTATTCCATGCTTTTTCGCAACTCAATTGTCAGAAAATCCATATGTATCGGAGTATATATACAATGTAATTTGCATGACTACGAGAAATATTACTATTATGGGATTATTGTATATAAAGTAAAAACTGTAACCGGTAAAACCTGCCTAATCCGACCACTGCTTGTTCTGACATTGTGTCATCTTCGACCTACACTTTTAATGTCGTCTACTAAATAAACGCTTTTAATGTTGAGAACCTGTCGTATCCAACAAGTTTGAGGATCCCAGAGAGAGTCGAATAAATAGGTTTCACTGAACAAATTGACCGGAAGTACGCATTGCGGAGATCACCGATACCGATTTTTGTACACGTTTAGACCTATCCGAAATCCACATGCTTAACGATTTATGTTCAGATTTGTATGACGCACACAAGGGCTCTATTATACAGTCATGTTAATCTTACATGTCTGCCGAGCTACGTAACCGGAAGTATATATAAACATTAACCGAACGACGTTTTTACCGGAAGTTGAAAGATAAACACTGTGAGAGGATATCGATGAAGATTTGAGTAACTTTGAATCCATTTATTTGCATATGAGACAAATAGTCTATGGGAAAAATACCAAAATAACGTATCGGAAATATGCAAGTATTCAGTGACGTCAACAAAATGTCGTCCTACGCCGAGTATTTTGTGCATTAACTTACTACGCAAACATAGCTCTGCTTCAACAGGCGTCATTAAGAAATAAATCTATGGACAAGTATGGAAGTTGTGTAGTCGGAACAAAGTTTGTACTTCTCATTAATGGGTAGTGATATCGTTGGTGGTTGCAATTGAAATTAAATCTATGACATTTAATGATTTTCAGCTGAACACAATGTATATATGTACTTAAATGTGTTCGCAGTCTTTGCTTGGTGACTACCAATACGATTTTTGAAATAGGTGCGGATTGAAAATTGGATTACGTAGACTGTTTTCGTATATCTGTTGATTGATCACTACTGTGATTTAATAATATACTTGTTTGACTTTTTATTAATGATCTTAATATGCCTTTCTATTTTGCCAGAGGAATAATCAAGCGGTGAAACATTTTCAAATCCCGCGATATATATCTTTCCCCCTTATATACAAACATACATTCATTATATGAATTGTATCACGCCAGATAACAATTGAATGTGTTTTCTTGTCTACCTTATTTTCTAAAAGACAACCTGACCTAGGTATCCCAAATACTTAAAATTTGATATTTTATTTTCCGCTGGCACGTGATGCCTCGTTTTATATTCACCAAAAACCCGCGCGAAACTGATTAAACGTTTTCCTGAGGATGCAGCCAGCCAGAGGTCTTTTCCTGTCTGTTTAACATGAAAACAATTATTTACGTACATGCACGCGTATACCCTCACTCCACATGCTAGGCTCACTGATTTGCATTTGCTATACGGGTAGTTTCTGGAAATGCGGTCACGGTTAGCTGATAGGAGAATAATCTTATAACTAGTTATAGGAATTTTAGCTGAAATTCCATGCGACTTTTACCAGATCGACCTAGACCAACAACTGACGGGATAGAATTACGTTAAGTTAAATTTAGATGATATATTTCTCGAGAAAACTCGGGACAGAAAGTCTCATTACAAGCGCTTCTGTTCTCAATTTTTTTCAATCAACCTTTCTGTCAAAAGTTTGTGTTACGACACTGATTTAAGAATGCGCTGTGCAGAAACATGAAGTGGTTAAACAGCGGAAGCCACGCAATGTAATATTGAATTTGTCAAATCTAATCAGCCTGACAAGGATATCAAAGACTTGGTCAGGCGAACGCTTCAAAAAAATAATCTTTGAAGATGTTTTTGTTTTGAGGAATGCACTATTAGCTAATCGATACAACGTCCGTGTAAATAGCTCAAAATTTCATTAAAACGTTGCGCCTGAACTAGACAAGAATTTCTTGGATAATTTGTCAAACATTGATAAGGCGGTATAACACCATATCAGTTTTACGCCTGAAAAAAAAGAGTTTTTCTGTGAACAAGATTCCTTTACCCACAATGCATGATCACGTGACCAATGAATTGAACAGTTTACTGTACAGCAGTGAATGATTTCCACTCGGTAAAAAAAAAGGCAAATATTTTTTAAGAAGAATATTTTGAATTAACTATTTATATCTATTCCAAAAAAATCTAAAAATGAAATACACACGCATAGAATGAAATATCTAGCATCAAGAAAAATAGTCTCAAACTATTGCCAATATTCTTAGTGAGAAGAATTGATAGCCTTTTGATAGCAATCGTTTCCACGGAATGGAATCATACCGAACCACATGGCTAATATATCAGTAAAAAGTGTTTAGATATCCAAATAGAAAATGGCACTCCATTTATACCAAGTAATTTCTTGAAGATTCTGTTCTTATCTCTGTCATTCGGCTGACTTGAGTGGTTTCAGAACGTTGATCAGAAGCATGATAAATGTTGAGGCCGTGAATCTGTTAAGACGCCACTTTTTTAGTATCCATACCTCATGTTGAGTAACCATACCTCATGTTTAGTATCCATACCTCATGTTTAGTACACATACCTCATGTTTAGTATCCATACCTCATGTTTAGTACACATACCTCATGTTTAGTATCCATACCTCATGTTTAGTACACATACCTCATGTTTAGTATCCATACCTCATGTTTAGTACACATACCTCATGTTTAGTATCCATACCTCATGTTTAGTACACATACCTCATGTTTAGTATCCATACCTCATGTTTAGTACACATACCTCATGTTTAGTATCCATACCTCATGTTTAGTACACATACCTCATGTTTAGTATCCATACCTCATGTTTAGTACACATACCTCATATTTAGTATCCATACCTCATGTTTAGTACACATACCTCATGTTTAGTATCCATACCTCATGTTTAATAAAGTGATTTCAGATACACACACGTAAACACATAAACATTGACACCTGTGTTAAAATCAGCTTGAAGTCATTATCACATCGTGTCTGGTAAAATCGCTAGTTTATTGAAACAACATTTTTACAGAACATCTGCAAGTCGATGCCGTTTTAAGAAAAACAAAAATGAATACCAACTTTTGTACTAAAAATCATTTACTACATTCTTGTACCTTTATACCTTTTGAGTTAATAGCTTTAATATTTTAAGTTCAATTTTAGTGGAAACTGTTTAGATTCACATATACAGGTACATACATGGCAAAGGCTTCAAAAGGCATTGTTTTAACATGTTTAAAGGTAGAAAGGAGCACCACAGGCTTCTGTTGTTAAAAACCAAATGTTTACAAGCTAAACCGGTGAAGAGGGACGAGAACACCCCTTTACTTTTTATCCCTTTATAAATCTGCCGACGGAAAATTAAAATGTGTCAAAACTATACATTTTTGTGAAGTTCAAAACGTGTAGATTGCATTCAATAAGAAAAAACCAGTCAACAATTACACATTTATATTANGGGATTACAATCTTATGGACCACTTGCTGATTGGCTGATTTAGTTCTGTGAGTCTTAATAACCGATGTTTCTTTTTTTCATTGTGGCAATATAGACAGAGTTAACGACAAAACGAGTAGAGTAGCACGAGACAAACTCGAGCACGTGAGGCAAAAAGAATAATGATTTCCAAATATGAATAACTTTTGAAGAATGGACTAGGTTTCCATGGCTGCCATTGAAACCTTAACAGTTAGATTTTTGTTTGTTGGTTGATGGAATAACGCCATCATAATTAATAAATCTTATAATTTTGAAGATACAGAGGAACAACAGGGAAAGGATGGAAATAGGTAGAAGAAAGGAGAGCATAACATCCCACGGGTTGCAGTGGGAGTAGAGGCTTATATGTTGTCAGTAAATATCCCGCAACAGATCATACAGAAGGAAACGTTAACTTTTGTAGGGCTCAATTTTAGTGGCTTTTACAACGGGATATAGTTGCTCATTTCACCCCTGTTTTTGTTTAATCCCCTGCAGCACATGAACATTATTAACGCTATTACCATATGACCATTTCCAAATCCTAACTATAGAGGGATGGGGGAAAAAAATAACGGTTTCATAAATTCTTCAAACTTACCCGAACCAAAAATCTTAACGATTATAGAATGAATCTTTCGTCATAGTCGTTTCTTGACGCTCTCAAGCACACATTCTTATCTGAGAACTATTTTAATTTGATTATTAACACCTGAACGTTTTAATGTAAAACATGAAATACATGGTGCATTTGTGATGGCTATAACTGCTGTGACTAACAAAATATACATATTAATTGGCAGGACCTGCGATCAATTTAAAAGGTGTGTGCGTTTCAAATGGAAAAAAACCCCGTGTAGTTTTAGAGAAAATGGGCATGCGGGGGTTGAGAGGACTGGGAATATTGTTCCCGAATCTTTAAACCCCCGCTGGATACATACGCAGTTCGTTGTGAAATACGCAAAAGGCTACCCCCACAATACAACAACATGGTAAAAAATGTTTTCATGAATACGCAAGCGACTATTGTTAACATAAGCATTTCTTTTCAAGATTAAAACATTTAAATTCAATGCAAATATACCTATTTCATGAATATTGAATAAGACAATGTTTTCTGATACAATGTGCCGAAATTAAAGGAATTCATGTGCGATTTATTGCAATCGACGTTATATATGTATACATTGTCGAAATACTGTTAGCTTTCGTAATCAGACCATTTATTTGTAAATGGTAACAGAACTGATTGTAAGCATTGCTTTCTGACATCCCTGAATTACACGCTTCCGTCGCCAGACAAAGCGTGAAGTTGTTTATGTGATAAGTAGATGTGTAGAAATAGTGACACGTGCTAGTGATATCCTTCTATCATTTCCCACTACTATGCAAACAATTTGTAGTCGTTAGAACAAAACGGCTGGCGACATTTCCCAATTTTCTGCTTGGTTTCAAAAACGCCATTGCAGATGAGAGCTTTCCCTTCTTGTTCTACTGCTTAGAAAAATAGAATAGCATGGTTAGTTTTACAGCTATAGATGCAAGAAAAACACACAGAGAAAGGAAACTTGTTTAGTTTGCATCAGTTGAAACCAAGCCCTTTCGTATTACCTTGTATCAATGGCCCACTGGTTTGTAGTATGCATATTACCAAATATGGTTAACTTCTTGACGTCAGCATTAAGAAAATATATATGACTTCATATCTTTGTGACGTTACATTGGTCGTAATAGCAACAGCGTCATATGACGACAGAGAAACCGTCATGGTAAGAAACATATTTGTTTATTTCCACGAATATTTGCATAATTTTAAAAAATGTCATTCAAAAAGAATTTAATTTCTTTCCATTTGGTGCAAAATTTAGGAATTTTACGAACCGCGATCCGAGACTTTCCCTTCATTAAAACATAGCCTCGCTCGACTTAAATGGAAACTTTGAGACTCGTTTTGTAAATTTCATATGGAATTGAAACTCATTTAAGATAAATTTGATGTTTTGGTGTATACGTGCCTAACGAAACAATTACTATTTTTGGATGTTAAGCCATTGCTTCCTACATGACATTTGACAACTTTCATTATATAGGTTTGTATTGTTAAGCTGACACAACACATGACACCACACACAGAGTTCTGAGCTCATTCTCTTCTTCTTAGTGGCATTCGACGCGTTTGTAATCAAAATGCAAATATGGGAATACCGTCCTGTAGCTCAATATGTGTTTATGTTAAGAACGGGCTTTTCACCAACGTCACATCACGTGACACTGTGCGTCTGAAGGTCAGAGCTCTGAACTGGTCGAGTGATAAAGAAATACACATTATTTGTTTGATACAAGTTGAAAGTAGGCATCTAACGCTATCGACTAACAACTGCAAAATAAATAGTTTCATATATTTCTTATTATTCAAATGATTTTATATCAAGACTCTATAGAAACTATCAGGCAACAAACTTTCATTATGAAAATTGTCTTGAAAATTATTTTATAGAGAGATTTTTTCTTGATACATAAATACTCCAAATTGAACAGTTTGGAGCGCGAATGCAAAAGCACTATTCGCGAAAATTAAGGTTCATGTATGAACTCGATGATAGAATTGGATACCGTGGTTGTTTTATTGGAGTTTGGAAACTCATCAAAGACCATTTATAATTGAATTTGATTACAAGGGAATGTCATTAAATCAGCGACCTTTATTTCTAGATCATAAGAGCTGAATTTTCAATACTAGGATAATTGTACTTAAAAAAAGGGAACATGTCCACTTATACAGTAGCTTGATAATCAAAAATATTGGTTTCATGCTGGATGGATTTACGAGTTTCAACTACATAAATTTATAAAGTTGAGAATTTCTAATAGTCATTTATACCAAAAACCCGCTGCATCCGAGATATTCTCTTAAATGGAGCCCTTGAAAGTATTTTGAAATCATAACCACACCACTCTTTTCACTAAGCAATACATGGACCTACATTTGTTCACAGCATTGAATACTAGTTGGCAGTTTTCAATTAGTATGGATTGCTGTTATCAGTAAATGGATACTCAATCCGGTTGGATAAGAACACGTTGCATTACCTTAGATATACAGTGCTAAAGTGATATTTGTCCGTTTTGCTTACTGTTTGTCACTTTGATTGAAGTGATATGTTTCGAGTTGTATGTCCAAACGGCAAACATGTTCTCCGTGTGAGACTTATCAAAAGACAAAAACTGTCACTTTCTTATTAACGAATCTAGGTATTGACGTAATGGAAAGTTTACACAGTTTGGCCGTAATTCTTCTCACGTATGTATATATATAATGTGTGAAATGCAGGTTAAGTAAAGGGCATCGATAATCTTTGCAAACCCGTGTCTGACCTCATTACTTAAGTACGACAATCAAACATGATAAAACTTACATAAAAAATACTACTTTAGCTATAGTTATATAAGCATCTTAAAAATATACATTTTTTTCATTTGAATTAATATTTATCTTCATTGATACTACAAAAATATAAGGAACACGTGTTAGGCTTATATTAACTGTTTTTGGTAACCCGGGTAGAAGCGTGCAGGGCATCCTGATAGGAAAAGAAACTGCAAGGACCGCTTTCCTATTCACGTCTACTTAGGGAATCAAATACCAGCCATTTTGACGACAAGCGAATACGCTAACCAATGCGACATTCAACTATTCCACTTACGATAGTTCAAATAAATAACACATTGTAATAAGTCCTAATACATTTAATTTGAGTTTCATTTTCACGAAATATTCTTCCTACCTACAAGCTGCAATTGCATCGGCGTGTAAATTAGATTTAGTTGAAGATTTTACGACATTCTTAATTAGATTTTTCTAATTTAAATTCAAATATATGGGTGGTCGGGTGGCGCAGTGGATAGCGCACTTGCCTTTCACCAAGGCGACCGGGGTTCGATATCCCGATCGGATGTGAAAAGGTTGGGGTCACCTTTCCGATCACGTGGGTTTTCTCCGGATACTCCGGTTTCCTCCCACACTAAGACCCCCCATGCGCGAACATCCGAGCCAACAAGAGTGAAAGAGTTGAAATAACTTGTTTCATAATTGTTGTTAAATAAATAAAGTTTATATATTTAAATTCAAATATTTTAAAAAGTGTATGCATATCATTAACATTGATAGACAGAAAACGTAATTAATTCTAGTTCTCGACTATGTATACAGCCAGTCAGGATTTATTTTTGAGTTTGATAGGATGCTGACATGTTCTTAGTCACTACAACACCACTGTGATGGTGGTGAACGGCTATTGTCATATACACAAACAGAGTAGTATCCGAGTGTCAAGGAGGTGTTGTACCACTGCGAACACTTCATTGTTATATCAAACTAAAAACTCATTACGAACTAGGTATTCCGTCTTTGCGTATTGCAGAGTTATCTTCTATTGTGAGCAGGTATTGGTTGTTACGTCATTGGTTTGTGAGAGTAACGTCATCAATTTTTGAGAAAACAGCGTAGTTTTCTCACACAACCCAATGACGTAACAATCAATCCCTGCTCACAAGAGAAGATACCTCTGCAATACGCAAAGACGGAATAATCATATAGGTATCTATAGATGACACAGTGCAAATACTATGCTTAAATAGTGTCTCCGCGGACCTTATTGCACTGTCTCAGAGTTCCTATTTCGTCTACGAGTATTTAAGTTAAATGTTTTATTTAACTTATCTGAGATCTTTCTGATTTTAATTGTTTCAGAGGAAGCTTTAAGGATGCTGTGGCCACTATGCCTGTTTCTGTCGGTCACATTTGCTACATCAAACGGTTGGTATATTTCTTATCGAAAAATAATCTACTTATCTTGACATTTTAGAGCATTTTGATCCACTGCCATATTTGTGGGTGCCCACTGATATCTTTAGTTTCCCCTTCTTACTTTGGCGCTATGTTATATGCGTCATATCTGATTTGCTAAATGGAGGTTATTGTTTTGTAAAACATGCCACACTTGTGTTGTGTTTTCTGTCGCAATCAATTTACAATATCGTATTATGCCGCAAAAGCAAAATTTATTTCCAAACCACCAACGTTTAGCATTTTGATACATCGCAAAACACTCTATCAATAGATTTGTTGAAATATTAAACTGCAAACGAAATTATCTGCGACAAAATATTCAACATCAAAAGTTTCTGTCAGTAGAAGCTCCCCTGATCTCCAACCATCCAGCTAAACAGGCTTTTTATGTTTAACTCTATTTTAAGATTTCATTCATTGAATGTCCATGGTGATTGTTAAATAATTTTGTAATACATTTTAAGCCATGTTGTTAAGCTTATTTCTGAAAGATCTTACATATTAACATCAGAAAATCAATAATGTACTTGCATGTTTTTAAATCATAATCCATAAATAGTGTATTTTATGGTCCCGCTATCATTTGCAGTAACGTAATAGTAAAACCTATGACATGTATACATATAGAAAGAATTAATTATGTCATGATATAATCTGATATTACTACAGTATAGAGTTTGTTAAACTCATTTATAGAATCACAAGTTCACTAATTCAAATCAAAATTGAGCGTACGCCAGACTAATATGTTATAGCTTATAAAAATAATTTTTAAAAGAATGGTCTATTTCTTATACAGCATTCTATGGCTGTTTCATTAACAAACTTAGTCGATGTCCAGATTTGTTTAGCATGACAGTTAAAAATGTGGGACAGATACGAGTGTGCGTGATATGCGCGATAAACAAAGTGTTATCTTTGACGACAGATAAATAAATCAGTTGCATTGCTTTAATTACATACATCTAAACCTCTACATATGACTACGCCACATGGTATTACCGAGTTACTAGGAATTTGCTTCGAGCACATAATTTTGTGGTATACATGCGAATAGGGTCCCACGTGTTTTAGACAGGTTGCGTGTTTTTTAATCATGAACTGTTATATAAATATTTACCGCTTACTTACATATACCATTCATTAGTGATAACATGCTATTAAGAGCGTAGATATACTCGATGACTTTATTCTAAAGTAGGAAAATGCCTTGTTGCATGAACATGTGATGTTGCACAGAAATATATATACAGAGATTAGCCATATATCGGCGTACGATTAAATACACACGACGCATACCAATTATCACAAGGAATGCCAACTAATAGTTGTTTCCATGATTTGTAAAGGAAAACTGATTTCTTTCCTAATCTCAAAGTAAGATGGGCCCGCTGTGGGATAGTCCCGATAGAACGGAGGTCTGCCCCATACTGCTTCACTTGGAATTGCATGTCGGATACAGCTCCGATCGAATGAGCTCTATAGGATTAGGACATGGGGAGCAAGTTGGTTTGCTTAAAATACTCTTCTTATCAGACAACCAAGATCTCATATCGCTAAAATAAACGTCAAGGCGGGATTGTTGGAAGCACAGTAAGCTTTAAGTTTTGTTAACGAAGGTTTTCAAATACGTGTAATATTTTCATTATTGTTAAAATCGAGTATGAAAACTGTATGCGTCATGAATTTGGATGCTCTTTTTAAGACATAAGCCCTGAAAACACTTCTGAAAATATCAGAAAATATTTTCTCCTTTATTTTCGGTAAGTTGACGATGCTTCTAATAATAAGACGTAGGGAGTATTTTTGTGAAGATTGGTTGAATTAAGTCATATTTGTGTACTTTATCAAATGAGAATTTTCCGAATAAGCTCATTGAGAACAAAATCCCTTGAAATTTCCTCGGATTTTGGTCTTAAAAAAGATCTTTCGTTTTATACCCATACATTACAGTACAGTGCACACGTTGTCTAAACATGTAGTACACAAGTCTCACTTGGATTTAATCATTTGTTTCGATGCTTGCCTTACAGATCTTCACCTCTTTTAAACAACATGCTTCAAGTCATAGATATTACGCGGGATATTCGCTACAGCGTTATTTTGCCAAAAGCATATTATCGACATATTTCTGCGAGGTTTTTGTAATCACGTTTTCTTGCGAGATAATCTTCGCGCATATTGCAAGATATTTGTTTTGCATTTTTCTGTGAGTTATTTGTCATTGCGTTATTTACTATCATGCTATTTTGCAAGATATTTATTTCGTGTTATTTTGCAAGATATTTATAATTATTGCATTATTATGCTACCTATTTACCATCGCTTTATTTCGCGAGAGGAAACGATCGCCAATTCAGATACGTAACAAATATAACTATATAACATATAAAAAAGCATATAAATAAATAATTATTTTATTGGTACACACACAATACATACATACAATCCATAGACACGAAATGAGTAACTATAATAAAACTTAGGTTATAAATATATGATTATTTTAGTGTTACACATACAATACATAGAAAGCTTCCTCTAATAACACGGTAAAGTTAATATAAATCTTCGATATTCCTATTCCTATCTTTAAAAGAGAAACTCGCCGAGATATCTGGACAAGACTGATCACCACCCAACGAAGAAACCTTTGGTTTTGCTGACTTTGAAACGGAAAATGTCATTGCATTAATTTTAAAGATGATACATCTTGATACAACTGATATCCGGTGCATTTACAACTTTATCATAGTGCGCCATTTCGCCAATAGTATTACGACTGCCTAAGTAATTGAGACCGTATCATTTTATTTTAAGACAATTCCTACGGATTGATTCATGTACGAGCATCTTGTGGTATGTTCTAATGTTAAAACTACATTACATTACTATTCGGGTATTTGCGATTTGCGTGACACAGGGTAATTATTAATTTATTACACATTTAGTAGGACAGCTATTGATCTTAACTCATAGTAAATAGTCATCGCCTTGTTTGACCGACCAGTAAAGGTGTAAATTGTTCCAAGGATTCCGATAAACAAACGTATCGCTTGCAACACGTCATGTAAGTGCTACATTAAATATGTCACATGAATCATAATTATACGCAATGGAAAGTTAATGGAATCTGTTTCTACTTAATGCAGTTTAACAGGTCGATTCATCGGTACGGTTTGAAATCTGATATGATGATAATGATTTCATTACAAACTAAAAGCTATAGAAAGTAAAACCGACTGGCTCATTGAGAGTTGTAGTTTTGTTTCTCTCTCGATGTATTTGATATAGAGATGAACTGATACACAAGGTTGTCCCTATGGACAGATATCTGTTGTGAAATATCGTGTACTGTTATAAAAAAAATGGAAATCTATGCCAAACAAGACAGCCGTCCCTGAATTAGAACATCATATCATGTACCATAAAATAAATTTCTACATTCTACCAATTGATATTCTCCAGGGAGGACTGGTTCGTATCAGCTTTGTTTTTCAAATTATGGTAAAAACCATTTGAACGAAGTAACAAAAAATAAAATATCCATCACATAAAAATGTTTCCAAGATAAAAATAGTTTTGTTTGTCATCAAAAAATGATCGCATATCTCCCAATATTTGTTTTCACTACAAAAGTAATATTAACTTTTAATCAGTTCATGCTAACGTTTACTTAAAAACATGCATCCTTAGATACGTACTTTTATATACTGTGTATCAAATATTCGTGAGTACTTTATTTCGCGGATTTACGTTTATAACTATTTCGCTGATACAAATTCTCATTGTCTGGCGGAAGTTTGAGCCAATTTTTTTTTTAATCTTTTCTACCCCTTTGGAAATATGCCATGACAAATTTGAAGGCTCTATACACAGGTACACTTCTGGATTCCTGTCTTTGACTAAAGTTGTTGGAAGGGTGCAGCAAGACTCTGTGTAAAGTCCTGTATACAAAACTCCTCTGTAATTGTCAAAATAGAATAGTCTAACAATTTGTCATATGTTAGTACCTGAATTCGATAGACAAGTTCCACAATTATTAAAGTTTCTGACCGCTGCATCGTTTCGAACCACTATTATCTTTCAAACTATTTATACATTCTTTGTTGTAATGACTGTTCACGTGAAAGCCAAGATTAAGCGGACAGAGCTTAGCTTTATTTTTAGACTTGTCATATACAACACATAGAAACAATGTGACACTGGTTAGCTTACATTCCTTCTGAATAGATTTTTCAGCGGTTTATAACGCAATGAAATTGATTCAAAATATCATACTCTTTCTTTTTATATATATAGTTTTTAATGAATTACATCAAGAAAGGCCTGTCCATTATATTGAAGAATACAAATCAATCAGGGACACCCATCTTAGAATAACAAAGTATACTATGGAATGTCCTTTGTACAGTCGCATTAGCAGCTGATGTTGAATAGAAAGTGAAACAGTAGGATTACTGGCACTTAAAAGAGAAATATTCCCTAAAACACATGGTAGATAATAGAAAAACTGGCTAAAAGGTGGCTGTATTAAAGCAGATCGGTTGCAACTATGATATTTTAACGGACACAGACAGTGTTGAAACATGACCGTTGCCAATTTTCTTTTGTCGGTGTTTCTTCCCGAGTTGATGTAGTGTGTGGTGCAACAAAAATGTCATTATTTGTGTAGCTGTTAAAATCATTGTTATCATACAGGACGTCAATTTTCTCTAAAGCATCTACTTTTCGTGAGTAAATATTATTTATAGTAAAGTTATTAATTTCGCGAAATAATCAATTATTGATTAAATGTAGTTCTATAATAATATATACCTCACTAGATATGATTCAGAATGGGTGTGTATTAAGACGATAAAAAATGTGCGTTCATTTTGGGACATTTTTTAAATTTCATATGGCGAATTGTCAAACTAACAGAGCTTTGAACAATAGGGACTTTCCGTCTTGTTGAAGGGACATGTACCGCTAACATCGAAAATCTATTCGTAACCCCTCGGGACTCTAATGACCCCGCATTGTGTGTAGATCCTTCAGATTCTGCTATACTTAATACATGGTTTACAAAACGCTATTTGTATTCAATGAATATATTGAACGCTTCAAGATAGCTCCATGCTGATATACAATCATATCATCAATAGCGGATATACATATTGTCATGACAACATCTGAGGTCCGAAAACAGTCAGGATTTATTTGGTGTTTGTTATGTTTTGGGAATAAAAATATAATAGAAGCTTTAATTTTAACCAGGCTGTACACGTGTAATAACCGTATCTTAGACGAGGAAGTGTTCTTTGCAAAGTATTAAAACTTGCATGATTCGTGTTGAAATATAGTGACATTGGAGGTTAGAAATATTTATCTTATATATATATTAACAAAAACGTAGTTATATGATTATGATGAAATAAAATGCACTCGTGGCTTCAGGGATGATCATTACATGATGTGCTTCATGTTATTCAAGACTAACCACATAACATGCAGAATTCACAGAGAATACAACGCACTAAATAACAATGTCCCAGGGCATTATCCTCAAACTGAGATGAGATAAATGTGTCCGGTCTTTTTCTGTCAATTCCGGTCGTCTAGTCCCAACATCCGGTAAGCAGGACATAAGAGGTTGAAACAAACATTGATGAATTTAGATGTGGTAATAGTGTGAGCGTATGGTAGAGTTAACCAATACAGACTTGTTTACGAGGATCGCTGGGCCCTAGCCTAAAGTGCTTCCGTAGATCTAGACAAAATCAGCCCTTCTTTTCAAGTTGATGTCGGCACTATTACAAACAGGAATATCCACACAAGCATAAAAATGTACGTAAAGGTTATCATGGAAGGTANTGATATACATAGTTCAAAGTACAATAAGGCGGTGGATCAATGACAGCCGCAAAAGGTTGCGCAAACTTGGGGTATATCGCTTCTTTCTCCATCTTTTAATTTTTGCTTCATTTCTTCCCCCCCCCCCCCATTTTTTCAAAACGAAAATTAAAATTCTTGCTACTTTAAACACTGACCTTACGTTACGTTCAGGTCTTTAATTCCATGTCTGTACTTACGGTGCTTGTCAGTAAAGGGGATACCGCTTTTACCCCTCCCCATCCCATGTTTTTAAAAAGTTCGTTAACTAAGATGAAACAATCATATCTCTCTCTCTAACAACCGTATAGTTTGATGATACAGAACCCAACAGAAGAATATAGGGAAGCCAGTAGTGTTAATCGACTGCCAGAAGGGATGATAAAGTATAATAATGGTTTGGATAAGGAATAATTCCTAACATACAGAAGCCACCTTAGTCACATCTAAGTGGGACGCAACGGTTTACTCGTGTGGAGGAGTGGGCGGACAGGTGTTCGATTCCAAATACCTAGAAATATACATCAAAATAAGTTTCATGTTCAAAAGTACCCCTTCCGTTCTTATTGGTTATTTGAATGACGAACCGGGAGTAATGAAACCGTGTTCTGTTTATGTCTGCAAAACTTATTTAATAATATACAGTTAATGAATAGCTAGTTCTTTCATATTAATCAATAGCTCCATAATTTGAAATTAAAAGCATTAATATTCTTTTACATGTCATAAAACGGTATTTAGCATACGACTACGTAATTTCTTTTGATGCGTAAATGATATCGACCCATGATTGCCTTTGATTTATAATTATTTTGGTTAAGGAAAAGTGTGTAAACTTTACGGGTAGGGCCGATCTGTTTACAATGTTATAGATTTTTCTTCAATTAACATTCGTATTTCCGGTTCCGCCTCGAGTACTGTCTGTGTTTTGATACACCCACATTATACCCAGTATACTGTATTTGAGGTTTTAAATACTTTTTCGATTGCCGAAGGGTAACACTTCAACTGCCCGTATTTACCCTGATTTAAATATCCCATTAACGACGAGACATGGTTAATCAATACAATCATCAAGAGCTTCCACGAGACGAACATTATATATCGATGTGCCCTGACAGTGTGTAAATTTTTCCGCGTGTCCTAACACCATAGACCATACCCCCGCCTACCAACGCACAAGTTGAGACAATCTTGAAAAAATATTAATTATTTGAAATCATAAAAAGGATGGTCAAGTTTCCTTATAGATCCTCCTGCTTCCACTTATCTTTCTCATTTCTTCACTGTTTCTCTACAAATTTATTGATTAGACTGGTTAGACGATTGCTTGATTGTAAATATATACTACCTTGTTACATGAACAAATTAAATAGTTTGGCACAACTGGCGGCCAATCCCTTTGTAAATATGAATGCAATCAAATTTGTTTAAATTAAAAACCACACAAGTTATAGCTGTTATATACAGAGAGGTCACTATACACTTTTAAAATTTTGTAATAGACACACAGTATACCAAAATCAATTACAATGCATCATACAGCTGTTTCGTCCATCTAGGACTCCTCGTTTTCTTGGAACCCTTTAACTTATAAATGACACAACTCAAAGGAGACAAATGTGGCCATCCAGGCTACATCAAACCTTGTGGACTAAAAATGAGAAAAGTCTATCACCTTGTAGATTGTGAGATGAACGTAACACACAAACACAGGTGATACAAACACAGGTGATACAAACACAGGTAGTACAAACACAGGTGATACAAACACAGGTAATACAAACAGGTGATACAAACACAGGTAATACAAACACAGGTAATACAAACAGATGTACAAACACAGGCAATACAAACACAGGTGATACAAACACAGGTAATACATACACAGGTAATACATACACAGGTGATACAAACACATGTGATACAAACACAGGTAATACAAACAGGTGATACAAACACAGGTAATACAAACAGGTGATACAAACACAGGTAATACAAACACAGGTGATACAAACACAGGTAATACATACACAGGTGCTACAAACACAGGTGATACAAACACATGTGATACAAACACAGGTAATACAAACACATGTGATACAAACACAGGTAATATAAACAGGTGATACAAACACAGGTAATACAAACACAGGTGATACAAACACAGGTGATACAAACACAGGTAATCCAAACACAGGTAATACAAACAGGCAATACAAACAGGTGATACGAACAGGGGATACAAACACAGGAAATACAAACACAGGAAATACAAACACAGGGGATACAAACACACGTAATACAAACAGGTAATACAAACAGGTGGTACAAACAGGTGATACAAACAGGTGATACGAACACAGGTAATACAAACACAAGTGATACGAACACAGGTAATACAAACACGAGTGATACAAACACAGGTAATACAAACATGCGATACGAACACAGGTAATACAAACACAAGTGATACAAACACAGGTGATACAAACACATGTGATACCAACACAGGTAATACAAACACAGGAAATACAAACACAGGAAATACAAACACAGGAAATACAAACACAGGGGATACAAACACACGTAATACAAACAGGTAATACAAACAGTTGATACAAACACAGGTAATACATACACAGGTAATACAAACACAGGGGATACAAACACACGTAATACAAACAGGTAATACAAACAGGTGATACTAACACAGGTAATACAAACACAGGAAATACAAACATGTGATACAAACACAAGTAATACAAACAGGTAATACAAACACAGGTGATCCAAACACATGTGATACAAACACAGGTAATAAAAACACAGGTGATACAAACACATGTGATACCAACACAGGTAATACAAACACAAGTTATACAAACACAGGTAATACAAAAAGGTGATACAAACACAGGTAATCCAAACACAGGTAATACAAACATGCGATACGAACACAGGTAATACAAACACAGGGAATACAAACAGGAGATACAAACAGGTGATACAAACAGGAGATACAAACAGGTGATACAAACAGGTGATACAAACACAGGTAATACAAACACAAGTGATACAAACACAGGTAATACAAACACATGTGATACAAACACAGGTAATACAAACAGGTGATACAAACACAGGTAATACAAACAGGTGATACAAACACAGGTGATACAAACACAAGTAGTACAAACACATGTGATACAAACACAGGTAATACAAACAGGTGATACAAACAGGTGATACAAACACAGGTAATACAAACAGGTGATACAAACACAGGTAATACAAACAGGTGATACAAACACAGGTGATCAAATAAGTACAATTGATCAATCCAACACTTCGTGGTTACTAAAACGTTGAATGTAGGAAAAAAGTTGGGTTCATTGTAAATTGTTTCCAAATTACATTCATGCAGGATCAGAAAACATATTGCTTAGAATGTTGATACAGAATTGTTACAATTCTGTTGGAAGATGGATAATATAGACCGACTTAAATGATTAGACTGATAAATAACTCAATGTTGTAATAAATATTTATGAGTATGTATGAATTATTTAATTTATTAATAGCAACTGAACAATTTAAGATTTTGTTCAAAGAGTTGATATTCTATAAAAACTCATCATGGGCAGATACACCTTGCTATTGTAACTTCACAAGAGGCTTAAGTTCGTGATTCGATGGGCTGTTCAGGCGAATTAATTGACACTTATATAAATATTTCGTGATTGACAAAATATGTTTTTGCATAACTTCTCATAAGATCCGACTCCAGCGACCGGAAGAGCTGGTAATTCTAAAGTACGATAATGGCAACTACCATGTATTGACTTGATGTCTAATGTTCGTGCTAATAACTACTAACATTAATAATTAATGATTTCGTTCTGTCTCAGATGTTGCAATGCTTGATGTATACGCCCACAACTTCTTAATTGCTATCGTGAAATTCATATAAACAGTAAAATCGTCATAGACCCATCTTGCATTTTGGAAGGCCATTTATCATTCAATGGTAATTTAGCTTCTTTCGGTACCTCCATTGGTGATTAAGGAATCCCTTTGACTATTCAGTGTCAATAAAATATGTTTAAAATTAAATCAATCGATTGGTGTTGAAAAGGCCATATTTTTTGCACGAATTAGTAGTGTTTTTGTAGATTATTCCAGAAACAAATTCAATTTGTGAATGCTGACCGAAGTTAGTTATGATTTTATTCTTGTATCACTCCTGTCTTCAACTTTTATATTACTATTGAGTTAAAAAAGGTTATGTATAAAACATTCAACAACAACAACAACTCCATCCCCAAATAAAAAACCCAACAAAAACAAACAAAAACAAAAACGGAAAGATGAACCCAAATCTTTGTAATGAAACACCATGAACCGTCTGTTGATTTCTTACAATCTAATTGTTAATGATATTAATTGTTTTAAGTCTGGATCTGGTATTTGTACCGAGATTGCTTATGTATAGGGTTTTTATGCTTCTACCACCTGTTTATTTATAGACAGTGCTTGTACAGTTCAAGTTTGATTTCCTACGAAATATATCAACGAATCTGTAAGACCTCAAGCCACCCAAAGGACGATTTTGTATTTATTGTCGCATTTCAGCTATCCTATGATATATGTTTGACTGTTAAGTTTCAACAAACTAACCAAAGATGGTATAATCACCCAATTGTTCAACATTTTGATAAGTTATATTTTAACTCTAAATTAAACATGAAAATTCAGATTTGTAATTTTGATAAATTGCGCTTTTACTCAAAATTTTCAAAATGGTAATGGAAGCGACGTTAACTAAATGTAGTGTAAGGCATGAGGGCCGGTGTTCATAATGACATGTCTATCTCTTTATCAACCTAAAGGAATGCTATGAAGTGACATATTACATATCATCTATATACTAAGATCATGTAGCGCTTATTTTCTGTTAATAGCCTTGGAGATAGAAACTGGCTTCAAACCAAGATGGTTTCGGCTTTGTAAACCGGCAAAATTCAGTGTGAAATAAATGCTCTGTTAAAATATTGTATCGGTACAGCACATGTACTTTACAACAAAGAGCCTTGTGACCGTAATAAATAAGATAACCTATACCGTGTCCTTTTTGTAACATTCAGTGTTACAAGCTAGGCATGCTTTAACATTATAACCGTTATGTTAAACAGAATGTTATGTGGTACATTATTTTAAGTTCATCGTAAGTGCTTATGTCATTTTCCTGTGTGTAAACTGTTTATTACTGCCTGTTGCCCAATTCCTTTGTATCTAAAATCTTAACAATAAATATTCTGAAATGAAAATCTTAAGTTCAATTCATTTAGCATTCCTATTCTTATCCACAGTTTATTATGATTTAAGTTGTTATTGCATTGCCACGTCCATCTTGATTTGAGACCGGTATGCCTCTACAGAGCTTGTAAAAAAGAAATTAAGCTCCACATTTTTAAGAATATCATCTTGTATCATTCAGTTGGTTCTCAAAATCCATTGCTATGTCCTTAATGCTGGTGAACTATTTTTTTGTGAAGATATCAGCTTTAATGCTTTTATTATTGTCTACGTTATTGACGATAAGTACCATTTTAGTAACTATGGTGAAAAGTCAATGTATCAAAATTGAATACCTGACTTGTAGTATTTGTGACTTATAACGGGGTTTAGGGTGAATATACTATATGTTAGGGCTTCTTGGACATGAAGGGAAAAGTCATTCCCTCGACGTCAAGATTACATATTGTTAAACTCAGCTGCCATTGTGGTCAGCTTTGCCATTGTGGTCAGCTTCTACATCGCGTGTATATTTTGGGGATCTTGTTCTAGACCCTCTTTGCAGCATGAATCGATACTCCACTGAAAAAGAAACGCATAAAGAAATGTTTCGATACAGCTACTTCTCATCTATAACACACACACATCGCCAGCTTCGATCTATTTGTGGTCTTTGAATCCTGTCACCAGCAGAGAGCCAATCGAATCCGGCGATTGATGAAATTGGCATCCCTGTTATTATTCGGTTCGACCTTATAATTAAGGACGGGGCCAGTTATTCTTCTCTTTTTTGGCGTCCCTTCGTATTATATGGTCTGCCACGAACATTCAAACTATATAGTTGTTAATTATCATAGACTTCATATTATAAGTATATTTTATCATTTCCTGGACCATAACACAGCGAAAGACATCTCTTTCAGATGAATTCTGTGGAAACCTACCCTTGCTAACAATAGAATTAATCATTCTTATGACGTGGGAATGAGTCTCTTCAGGAAATAGAATTAGCACAACCGAATCTATAATTAATGGCTATGTTTATGTATATGACTCTGGTTATGAGATATGAACAATATATATTGATGTTTTTCACAACATGAATCTCATAACTTGACGGGACTCCAATATGTATTCATTAGCATCGGCAAGTGCGATTATCGATGACAGTTTACCTTAACGTAATATCGACAGTGAATAACATCGCTCTAGAATTCATTATAGAAGTATGAGGCGTGTTTCAATAGAAAGTAGTATTGTGACGTCATCATGTGATAACTGACTAACTGGAAGTGAGAAAGACTCCGAAAATGGACTGGTTGAACGAAAAACTCAGCCAAAGTATCGGTTGCTGATGTACTTTCCTGCATGAAACAGACATTGTGTGTGGTATCTCTCCAGAATACAATGCTCAATTTGTCTTTTCTTTATGTCAGTTTATAGTGACTTTTTGGTGTCACCTTTGGTGCTGTTGCTGTCATTTCTTGTTGCCTTTAACCCTTACACCACTGTAGACCATACTGGACTCATCCAAATAAATACAAGGTAGAGTCTATTAAAGTTACCTAGGGTTGAAAGGGTTAATCGAGACCCGATGTTGTCCTTGTACGTATACGAAACATCATCGAAATTCCATTGGTTACGCTGACTTACGTTCTCTGCACTCCTGGAACATGGCATGGAAACATCGATAGCACACGGTTAGTTGTTTGACTGGTTTTATGTAAAAAAAAACACCTCACTAATCGCTATGCTTATACCTAGCCGTTTTAAGATTTCAAAGAGCGACATCCGACGTCAAAGCAAGTCAATTTTAACGTTATGGTGCCGCGCGATTCTGTTGATGTACAAAACAAAGTATCAAACTTGTCTTTTGGAAGCATTCACAAGGTAATGATTACATAACCATCGATTACATCATGACATATTCCAGGAGTGCAGTGAACATGAGAGTGCTTAACACCTGAGTTTTAAAAAACAATGGTAATTAGTTGGTTTTGGGCTGATGAACTGCTATGTAATGTAGCAATATGGTAAATCGACTCATTTTGTCGGAAAACTGTACACAATTCTACTTGATAATGAATGAGTTTATAGACGGCCATATTGAAAAAACAAATTAAGTATTAAATTTCGTCAATATTACTAGGTGATAAATATTTTGTCATTTTGGGATGTATACTTTCACGTTTTACTATTTTTTCATGAATATATACCAACTATGATCAGGATATACGAAATTAGTCATTAGTTGTATATATCAGTCATTAATAATACACATCACACTCATACCACATAACACTAAGCAGTAAATACCGTTTGTACTCTTTTTGATTCATCAGTTCCTGTGTGATCTTTCCATACCAATTTTGTCCCCGCGTGTTGACGCGGTTGTACATTGTTTATACGAACGTTACCCTTTTATAATAAGTCCGTTTTTCCAAATAGCGATGTCTTCAATTACACTTGATGTAGGATCAGACACAACTAATCTCCACTTTATATAGGAATATAATATGAGTTGAAGCCACTACAGACCGTCTATGAATCATGTAACATGGCCTTAACAGATTTCAAATAAGGCTATCCATTTCATATTTATATCAGTTTGTATTGCGTGCTAGACTTAACACTGAGCTTTAAATCAATAGCAATTACTATGAATATAATTGGACATAACATTGGATTTGATTTCAGAACAACAATTCACATTTTGTTTTGAATAAGTGTTGAAAACGATTAATCATCTGTTGCTTTGATTACAGGTTGTTTAATGCAAATGGGCATACATCTTTATGCTACATTCCTAAAATGAGTTTTAATATACATGCATATAAGGACTATGTTGTTCTAAAACGTATTTTAACGGATCGTAACATATATTCAACATACGGCTATTAAGACATTATTTCCATTTATTTTCAGTTTTTTTTCACATTTTGACATTTCTTGTAATGTATTAAAAGCGGAATATCTAACAAAAGAACAATCGCATATACTGAGAGCAATGAAATTTCATTGTTTATTCATTCGCTTCAAAATCTATCCCAACTGCACATGACATGAAATCGCACAGGAATACTTTCAAATGCTAGAATTCGCAGTCTTTCGTTTACACCCAGGAGTAAAAACTCAGTTAGGGGAATGAATAAAAAACCCACTTGGAATGATATAATGAAACCCCTGTAGACTTATTATTCCATTCTAAGATGGCCAGCAGACAGACATCTTAAATTTCAAAAGTTAAAGTGGTTTAGCTCTTTTCTCAGAAAATTTCACGTGAAGGTTTCCCATAGTTGAGTATATTTAATCTTCGGACTGATTGTGAAACCAAGATGGCCGACAGCTGATCATCAAATAGGAGATAAGATTGTTGTCACTATTTCTCAGACATTAGTTCAGGGCTCTTTCTCAAACTTCATCTTTAGGTTTCCCGTGGTTGGTCGTTGTGCACATTTCATTTTGATTAGCAAAATAAGATGGCCACCAGACATCTTTATTTTCGACAGTTCTAGTTTGTGTTTATTTCCCAAGACGTAATTGACAGGTCTTCCATAATATCAAATGTAGGTTTCCCTTGTTATGCATTAAACGCTGGGCTAGTAAATTGGCCAAAAGACATTCTCACGTTGAAAGAACAGTGTATATATATAAACACAGGACACGATATTGTTGCTGCGCCTCATCGTGCTCTGTTATATTTTTGTGTAATCTAAAGAACAAAGGGTTGACGGCTTTTAATGATGGAGAACTATGTCATTGTATATAAATTGAGATATGTAGGTGTATTCGTTGGACTAGTGGCTTACGTTATCTGCATTTAAAAAATATGAGATTGGTACAAGAATGATGACTATAAACACATTACGTGAAGAAATATGAAATGTCATACATATTTTGCTGGCTACAATTGAATTGAGAAAGGAATGTCAAGCAATGTTTGACAATAAAAAGAAGGATGATCATTGAAAAAGAGCACACATGTGAAATGATAATAGCATTTGTATGAACAAAAATATCGACATTATGATTTTTATCTAAAGATCTGAACATATTAGCCGAAGCAGACAGACGTTTAACTGGCTTTTATAGCACTTCGATCCTAATAATTTCTATATAGGAAACAATATTTTTGAAAATATATATGTTTTCAATCCGGACAAACAAAACCCCTCACATGTATGCAGACAAACACCCGTTGTAGACATGTATGTATATGTATCAATGGAAAGTTTATTTCTGACTAACACAATGGTGTTTGTGTTTTATTATATTGATAAAGGCTAATAAAATTATAGGGCAAATGTTTTCAGCTGACATTCATACTATTTTTCTTTCATGAAGTGATTTATTCGCTCAATCAATATTTATTAGCGGTATTGCCAACAACCTAGATAGCCACTGCATAATATGAGCGGAGGATAATTGACCTTCTCTGTCATGTTACATGATATCATATGAGGTGATTTAATTTAGTGCTCCCGGCGAAGTTGGTTGCCCTCTTCATAAACTGTTTACTGGTGGACATTAAAAATACAAAGCTGATCTGCTACACCTAGTTACACACGATGTCGTTATCTTTCTCTCTCTCTCTCTCTCTCTTTTTCCAGATAAAGAAATATGTGTACCATTTTAATCTATTCATTTAAAAGTCCAATACGGTTTCTATAGAAGCATATACAATAGAAAGACACATTTGTGCTAATGTTACAGTTCTAGCACAGAATTCATAAAAGATTTAAACTAAAGTCAAAATGAATGTTTAAGATTTTTCAAGTCCAAATCACAATGTAATTTTGCATAGAAGCACATAAATGTATTGTAAATCTGAATTGCTGAGCTACATGTGTACTGAGGAGAAATACCAAGGGAAATAGTTATTTTTCGACATCTGAATGTTTTAGTTAAGATTCAACAACAAGTAATAAGTAACCCCTTATTTCAACTGTCCCTAAAGTCATATTTAAAGACCTGGTTAAATATTTAATAGAAGATATTTAACTTGCATATATCTAACTGGGATATATTAAACTTGTACTTATACTTATTTAAATGGTACATAACGGCATATTCCGTCTTTGCATATTGCAGAGTTATCTTCTCTTGAGAACAGGTATTGATTGTTACGTCACTTATTTAAGAGAGGAACGTCATCAATTTTTGTGAAAACGACGTAATTTTCTCACCCAAACCAATGACGTAACAATCAATACCTGCTCCCTAGAGAAGATAACTCTGCAATACGCAAAGACGGAATACTGAGTCTATGATAAGGCATTGCAATTAATTTCTTCAAAAAATAGATCATCGGCATTATAACATGGGAATCTCTTTCGCAACCCATTTGGTTACGAAGTGACATTTGTTTAAATAATTAAAGTTGAAGCTCAGTACATCAAAATTGCATTTATGAATTCCAATGCTTAAGTGGGTTTTTTAATTCGTTTTGTAACTCATCATTGGTTATAGTGACCATATCATCTTTAAGGGAGCTTGTTGAGCCTTAAGTTTAAGACATTTAAATGATCCTTGGGACTTTTTTTATAAATACTACACTTCAATTCAGTTCATATCTCTAAAACAGATTAACATTTTTTTTTAAAAAATGATCAAGTATTAGTAAAGGTACATGTTAGTTAGTTTGATGTAAGTTTGTATTTCATTATTATATCATATTTTACTTCAATTCGTTCTGCGATCAAAAGTTTCATTTTCTCTATATGATTGTTTTTGCAGCTTCAATATATTACGAAGATAACAGAGAACATATACTGGACCAGGGTGTCGAAGAACCAGGAAGTTCAGACGGAGTTGTAGACGACGGACCATACAGTTTCAAAGAACGTCCAGAAAAAGATGAAGGCCTTACCTATGCACCCCGCTATTATGCTCAATTTCCGGTTGACGATATGGAACAACCGGTTGTGATTGGAGGAAAAGGTTACACATTTGGTAGGCGTCCAAATGTATACGGAGGATATGGACTTGGCAAACAAAACGGACAACAAGACGAGTATATTTTAGACGATGGTGAACCCTTATATAACTTCAACGACCGTGGCAATAAAATGGCGACTAACAAGAGATACTTTGTGTTTAGAGGAGGGAGACATCAGCTTGGGAAGAGACCATTTGTTTTTGGAAGTGGTGGATACTTTGGGAAAAGAGACGACGACGACGATACTGACGATAACAAAGCTACAGTAAATAAACGGCCATTTGTGATGAGGGGCGGTTACAACTTTGGAAAAAGGGATTCCGGTGAACCTGGAGAAACGCTACTGAAGCGACCATTTGTCTTAAGCGGTGGCTATAATTTCGGAAAACGTGACAACGATGAGGACCGTGTACAAAAGCGACCGCTTGTTCTAGGTGGAGGTTACAAGATCGGTAAACGGCCTTTCATATTAGGAGGTGGTTATAAGTTTGGAAAACGCAACATTGACGACGGGGAACAAATTAACACGATCAAAAGATTATTCGTCTTAGGAGGAGGGTATAAATTTGGCAAAGGACCATTTGCATTTGGTAGTGGATACAAATTTGGTAAAAGAGAAGTTGGGGATGACGATGTACAAAAACGACCATTTATTCTAGGAAGTGGCTACGATTTTGGTAAACGGTTCTTTGCTATGCGCGAGGGACATATTTTTGCAAAACGTGACATGAAGAATGATGAAGGCAATGAAATAGAGAAAAGGCCGTTTGTTTTAGGAGGAAGATACAAATTTGGGAAACGTCCATTTGTCTTTGGAAGCGGATATAAATTTGGAAAGCGTGGCATGGGCGAGTTTGAAGACGATGAAGAAATTGAAAAGCGGCCATTTGTTCTTGGAAGTGGTTATAACATTGGGAAACGTCCATTTGTTATGCGAGGTGGTTACAATTTCGGCAAACGTGGTCTAGATAATGAAGGTGACATAGTGGAAAAACGACCATTTGTGTTTGGAAGCGGCTACAAATTTGGAAAACGTCCATTTGTACTTGGAAGTGGCTATCAATTTGGTAAACGAGCAGATCCGGAAACAGAAATTGAAAAAAGACCGTTTGTGTTGAGTGGGGGGTACAAATTTGGAAAACGTCCATTTGTGCTAGGAGGCGGATACAAATTTGGCAAACGCGCTGACATGGCCAAAGAAGTCGAAAAACGTCCCTTTGTGTTAGGTGGCGGGTATAAATTCGGGAAACGACCATTTGTTTTAGGAGGCGGATATAAGTTTGGAAAGCGTGATAACCAAATGCATACATCTGCAGGAGAATCTCTATCAGAAGGCGGTAATACAGGCTTGGACACCATAGAGGAAATTACAAAACGTCTATTAGCATCCAATTACAACTTTGAAAAACGCCCATTTACGTCTAGTAATTCATTCAAACTTGGTAAGCGCGATCCCGAGATAACAGACTTCGAGGCAGAAACTACCAATGACGAACTGCACAAGGCGGATAACAGCAATGATCTCAGCCAACATCCTACCGTAAATAAGAGAAGTACCATACTGAAGGGTTAGAGCTTGATCGAGGTTATTCCGACACACATAAATCCCGCATTCAAAAGAGATCTCTTCTCGGCGATTGGTAAAAAATGTAACGTTTTTGCATTTCAACTTCCGGAAACAGAATATTCTATAAATTAAAAAAAAAAAAATGAAAATATGTGATGTTGCAAACTGTCTTTCTTTCAAAAAGTAGGAAACAAATAAAAAACGAAAACAGTTTGAGAAACGGCGAGCCGCCATTGATGTGTTTCTTGTCTATTTCTGGAGAAAATAGATATTGAATGATTTACCGTGCCACTTTGACATCATACGTAACGTCAATAAATGCACGTGAGCGTATTCCTGGTGAAAAAATAGGTCATATTACTGAGCCGATTGTAAATGGACAGACATAGTATATACGTTAATCTCGCAGACTGTTATGTTAGTGCTTCAACAGACAAGGAAACGTCCCACGCCCACGAATTCAAAGCTGATGAAAAGAACAGACTGGCCGTCAGATATCTTTGTGTCTTTCGTGTGTGTATGTGTATGTTTCCAGACAATGTTCAAAGATGTTGTAGTCAGCTATTATACATTTGTCGACGTAGACGAACGATAAATTGATGAGACGATGCTGACTCATATGCTATCAGTTTGTTTAGCGAGGTTGGAACCGTAAAACTAATTAATAAGATTTTGTCATTTTTGGAATTGATAGTGAGAAATTTCATTACTGTAAAAGTATCTGTAATAAAATTTCATTTTGGATTGAAAACATAATAAGTATCATAGTTCAAAGGATCTTTTATCATGTAATGTTAAAAGTAAAGCATGCATCTTAAAATGTGTAAACGCAAAAAGGCGTCTTATTTCAATAGTATAGCATTTCATTTCAAAGAAACATTCAAACATGTAAAGACGGGAAAGACTTTTGGTGAATTATACCTACACAGTGATGGGGGTGGGTGGCACTTTATTTTTTCTAATTTCCGATCAATCGTTTTCGTGTCAGTATTGCACTGTTCATGCAGCTCATAAGTGTTCATTGGTACCTTCCATGTCTGGTAAATCATTTAGACTTGCTAAGCACGATGATTATCATGTGTTCATTGGTACCATAGATCTTCGCAAACTCTTTAGCAGATGAGCTATTAAATCCTCTACCTAGGGGATTTACTATCAGCCACAGACAGTAAGAAACTTTGAACAAAGAAATGTTCATAGGTGTATGGCAGTCGTGTACACTCCGTAAAGTGAATATTCTATAAACTCCTTCTTTGGTTAAACATTATGGTAAAACAACTGTTTATTTGTGTAAATCCTAGCTACAAGATTAATCAGGCATTCAATGAGGTTAGTCAAATACTTTTTTAGAGTCGACTGACGTCTTTTCCGACGTCTATAGAAAATCCTGAACAGAAATTGTTATACGCATTAAGCACTTGGATGCTTTGCTATTTTTTGTTCCAGATGATGAAAATTCAGATAAGTTATAGTCTATCCTATAAAATAGTTTAATTCATCTTTGTTAAAATTTACAGCCTGATTATTTTGTCAAGTTACCTTCTTTCGTATATATATATATTTTTGGCATTTTTCATTAAATGTGGGACTGCTAGTTAATGTGCAAAGTGAATGCTGCCGTGTGCACAGTATATTCCGGGAAAGGTTATATTGTACATTTTATTAATAGGTAAAGGTTAAGTGTTTATTGACTTTAGTCCATGTTGTTATTTGTTGTTTGGATAATTTCAAATAGTTCTTGTTTATGTGCTTGTGGATATTTTTTTTTTTTATGTTTTCGTGATTTTATCACAAGTATAAGTGAATATTTCGAACTTTTATGTTTTCAGTGTTGAAAGGCGTTTCTCCGAAAGGACCAACACTGTCTGGAAAAACTGTTGACAAGTATGCATTATGATAGTTTAAGGTTTGGTTGTTATCCCATGAAAACATCGCCATGGCAATCATACGAGTCGACTCTGTAATAACTCTGATACTCGTTAAATAAATTATTTAATTATTAAATTATTAAAAAGTATTCAATTTTGATCATTTAGATATGGTATTTGAACTTTAAAGCTAAAAGTGCATCGCATTGTCAACGGAAACAGTGTTTCGTAATTTCAAAATATTTTCTCCCTTGTTGAGTTCGTAATACTATATTGAGTACTTTGAGTATCCCCTTGATAGGGAAACACATATCAATTATAAAATTTTGTCTTAGATATGCTAGTAGTGCTTTGATAAATTATTGTATTTTTCCAAAATATGTCTTTGTTTTCGTTAACATGAAATGAATAAATTGATATCTTGTCAATCTGTGTTTTGTAGTTCATTACAGAATATAGCTGTTTTAAATGAAACTGTTATATAGAGGCTAATGGTATGTCCTATATCTTAAAACCATAACAACCTTGATCTGCCCTATTGAAATTTAGTGCTTGAACACGGCATACGGGAAATATTGTTTCAAAAAGGAAGTAAAAACAAGAGTACCACGGGTCGGGACAATGTACGCCCGTCGTTATGTACTTTCTTACATTGAAATAAGATCTCCATCATTCTAAGAGTGGTTAGCTGACATGCTATGTAAATTGTAGGATCACGAATACTCATGATCCATTCAGTAGTTCACGAGAAGTAGCGGTAACAGGCTAAAAATGCAAATTCGAATATAGCTTTCTGTGGTAATTTTATTTTCCCAATCCATCTCAAATCGCAGCATGCACAACTAGAGACAAAGGTGATATGCATATAAGCGTCTGTTCTAATCCTTTCACTAGTTTGCGATATAAATAAAAACAACAAAAATGTAAACCAACAAAACCAAAGATGTCTGCCTGGCGGTCAGTTTTTCTCTCATCCATCTCAAATCGACGCAAGCACAACTATTGAACACTGGAATAATTTGCATACTGAGATTCACTAAAACCCACTACGTATATGTTTTGAGAAATAGCAGTAACAAACTTCAAGTGCTTAATCCGAAACGGCTGCCTGGGTGCCATTTTGTTTTTTTCGATCCATCTCAAGTTGGAGCATGATCAACTACGGCCGGACAAATGGATTCCTGTACACCAAGTTTCATTATAATTCCTTTAATAGTTTCTAATAAATAATGTTAACAAACAAATGTTTACCGATAGTCGGGACGCTTGACCACGAACGAAAACGCTATGTGAACAGCCCACCATTGGAATTGGACCTAAAGAACAAAACAATTACAAATAACATGTACATATTATGGGAAGGGTGTGTGCCAAATAATATTAACATCAGACATGATCTTAGGTGTCTGGACAAAACTGTATTTTACAAGTACAATTGCCATACCTCTTTGAAATTGTTTACAATAACAACAGGTTTACCAGGTAACAAGTTTATTGAAATATGTCTTTTGTAGAAACAGACTTCACAATGATCTGTCGGGTGAAGTAAATTAAGGGTGTATGTTATTTTGATGGAAAGGGAAACAGTAGTCACAAATGCACAAATGTTATGTGATGGATTTTGTGTGTGTGAAATGTCATCAAACCTTGTCTGTAACTTTTAAATAAACTAGATAAACTGTCTACAGACGGGACGAGAACCCAATCCAGCAATCATACATATATACTACTCACATTTTGCTAAGGATCACTTTTATTTTTGAGTATATGTGAAAATAAGTTATACTGAGATAATTTTTGCAAAATTGATTTTTCTTTTAATTCATCAACATGCAAAAAAATCCAAAAATCGTAATTACAGTCGGGAAATGAGCCACAAGAAAAGGGTTACCCTTAAAATTGGTAACAACGAGGTATTCAGTAAAAAACTTGAATTGAACAAAACTCATCCTAAATAACAATAAGAATGGTTGACTGAACACACCCACACAGGACGATTTGGAAGGCTAACATTTTCGCTCAAAACAGTACGGAAGGAAAGTATAATATCCTTTCTAGCATTTTGATTTTTTTTCAAAATATAGGTGATCCTTTGCAAAATGTGAGTAGTATGTAACATAGTTCAAACAAATCTAAAACATTTAAATTTTCTCGAATTTTAACAGTAATGTTATATTTCCAAATATTACAACATTATCCAGTACAAACGGCAAGATAAGATTTCGCAATCAATTTGGGATATGAAGTTTTTAAATTTTGCAGTTCCGAACATTTTCTCTTAAAATTTTACGGGATACGGCAAATCATTAAACAAAAGGCCCAATGGGCCTGCATCGCTCACCTGGTATAAATCTCACACTTGTAACCTTACAAGTGATCTAAAATAAAGCTGCATGCAAAATATCAGTATTGATGATTAAAATTCATTCAAAAGACCCATTTTTTTTTAAACATTCCACCCCTGTGATTGAAAGTCGAACAAAGTCATTATGTTGAACACATTTTATAGCCTTTCATTTCAGGATGCAATTTGCAAAATATCAACATCCTGGAACCCATGGTTATTCAGAAGAGGTCGTTTAAAGATTTTAAAGAAATTTGACTCCTGTGACCTTGAATATAAGTCAAAGTCATTCACTTTATCAAACATAGTAGTCCTTGATCCCAGCATGCTACTGACTAAATATCAACATCCTGAGCCTTTTGGTTATTCAGAACAAATTGTTTAAATATTTTGAACATATTTGACCCATGTGACCTTGAACATAGGTGAAGGTCATTCATTTGAACAAATTAAGTAGCCCTTCATCTCTGCATGCTACTGGCCAAATATCATCACCATGAGCATTTTGGTTATTGAGGAGAAGTTGTTTAAAGTTTTTAACATATTTGACCCCTGTGACCTTGAAAATGGGTGAAGGTCATTTATTTTGTAGTCCTTCATCCCAGTTTGCTTCTGGCCAAATATCGACACCCTAGGCCTTTCGGTTATTAAGAAGAAGTCGTTTAGGACAGACGGACGGACGGACGGACGGACGACGCGCCACAGCATAAGCTCACTTGGCACTTCGTGCCATGTGAACTAAAAACAAGAGGTAAAATGGGCCTGTATTGCTCACCTGGTATTAATCTCACACTTGTAATCTTAAAAGTGGACTATAATACAGCTACAGGCAGAATACCAGTGTTTGATCCATAAGAACCTATTAAAAGATTTAAACATATGACGCCTGTGACCTTGAATGTCAAACAAGGACATTAGGTTGAAAGTGGGTCAAGGTCATTCATTTGAACAAACTTGGTAGTCCTTCATCCCAGCATGCTACAGGTCCAATATCAGTACCCTGGGCGTTTTGGTTATTGAGAAGAAGTTGTTTGAAGATTTTAAGACATTTGACCCCTGTCACATTGAAAGCTAGTCAAGGTCATTCATTTGAACAAACATGGTAGCCCTTCATCCCAGCATGCTACAGGCCCAATATCAGTATCCTGGGCCTTTTGGTTATTGAGAAGAAGTCGTTAAAAGATTTTACAACATCTGACCCCTGTCACATTGAAAGTTAGTCAAGGTCATTCATTTGAACAAACGTGGTAGCCCTTCATCCCAGCATGCTACAGGCCCAATATCAGTACCCTGGGCCTTTTGGTTATTGAGAAGAAGTCGTTTAAAGATTTATGACATCTGACCCCAGTGACTTTGAAAATGGGTCTCGCTCATTTATTTGAACAAACTTGGTAGCCCTTGATTCCAGCATGCTACTGGCCAAATATCATCATCCTAGGCCTTTTGGTTAAGAAGTTGTTTAAAGTAAAAAGTTGACGCCGGACAGACGGACAACGGACGACGGACGCCGCACCATGGCATAAGCTCACTTGCTGTTTGTTTACTGTTACATGTCTCAAAACATTAAGATAGGTAAAATTGTCGGAAATAAATCCTATATTCAATATTTTGGCAACGTTAAATAGGAGAAATATTACTAAAATATGTTTTGTGTATGCCAAAGAAATAGGGTAAATACGGTTAGTTGGCCTATTAAAGGATCTTTTTTAAATATAACAAACAAATCAGCACATTGAATTTCCACACAAAATCATTATTTATTTTGTACAACAAAATTCTTAAAAACTTTTCAACAAGAAGAATATCACAAATTTGATTCTTTTTCATACAGCACATTCACACAATCCAACTGACAGACTTTAAAAACATACTAATAACTATATCATAAAGTATCAACTCACACCCACTCTACTCACAGAGCTCACATTTAAAACATTTTGGACATTTGGTGGTTTCTAATTATATCCCCAACCAAACTGTAGCAACCAAAATAACTATAAATCACCTGGTTGGGTAGTCATAGTAACCAGTGTGTTGATAACAACACTTGATTGGGTAGTCATAGTAACCAATGTGTTGATAACAACACTTGGTTGGATAGTCATAGTAACCAGTGTATTGATAACAACACTTGGTTAGGTAGTCATAGTAACCAATGTGTTGATAAGAAACATTTGGTTGGGTAGACATAGCAACCAATGTGTTGATAAGAATACTTGGTTGGGTAGTCATAGTAACCAATGCGTTGATATAAACACCTGGTAAGGTAGCCATAGTAACCAATGTGTCGATAGAAACACTTGATAAGGTAGCCATAGTAACCAGTGTGTTGATAGAACACTTGATAGGGAAACCATAGTAACCAATGTTTTGATAGAGACACTTGGTAGGGTAGTCATAGTAACCAATGTGTTGATAGAAACACTTGATTGGGTAGTCATAGTAACCAATGTGTTAATAGAACACCTGGTAAGGTAGCCATAGTAATCGATGTGTTAAAAGAACACATGGTAAGGTAGTCATAGTAACCAATGTGTTAATAGAAACACCAGGTTGGGTAGCCATAGTAACCAGGGTGTTTATAGAAATACTTGGTAGGGTAGTCAAAGTAACCAATGTAATGATGTAAGTCGTAATAACCAATGAAATGATGGAAACACTTAAAATATATCTTATCAGATAGTATTACAGACTTGACATTTTCAAAGCTTTATACATGTACACATAAAGATGTCTTCAACACTTAGAGAGTAAAGCGTTTTGTTCCATGTCCATTAATATTTTAGAAAATTTAAGTGTCTTCCTAAAATATATAGCCATCTCATGATGGTCTATCATCATCAGCATATATAGCAATCATGATTAGGTATGATGCCAATTTCATTTCACCAGCTAAAACAAAATGGCAGCCATATGCTTTCATTTTAGGAAACTCTTTCCCCATTGTTGTGTCACATGTCCGATGTAGTAACTGTTATGAAGATTAGAATATAAATCCTAGGAATAATCATTTCATCACATGTGTCTCATGTAATAGTCTATAGCTGTTGAGAAGGCTGCAAATCCTAGAGATCCTATTACTCCGGCTTTGAGTCCCGCTGAAAACAGAAACCAGTCATATATAAGTAAGTACAGAAAGTAAGTCACATCTTAAACTTTAACAAGAGATGCCCACCATTGTACCATCTTCATTACATCTTTGTCAGTTCGATCTTTTCTCTTCTTTTCTCTAATCTGTTTGATCAAGTCATGTTAACAGTAAATGCACCTTGAGGTAACTTTTGATCTAAACTTAATACTGATGTGTATGAAAGCCAACCTTCAAAGTGAGTTTGTCATTTCACATATTTACTAGTACAGTACTTAATGTGAAAGAAATATAATTGATCATTGCAATATGAGAAAGATCTGTTTAGTTCTTCCTATAGCCATTTCGTTTTTATGATCGGTCTCAAAATATAACATGCACAACGAGGGATCGTGGGGAACCTACATATTGAATTTAATAAAGATCCTTAAAGTTATTCCTGAGAAATAGTACTAACAAACCTTCAATGTCAAAAATCGAAGCCTGTCTGCCATTTTGTTTATCTGATCAGTCTCACAAGTAAATATGCACAAGGACCAAGGGGAACCAACATATAGGATTTGATAAAGATCACTCGACTACTTATTGAGAAACAGCAATAACAAATCTTCAATGTCAAAATCAAAGATGGCTGCCTGTCAGCCATTTCGTTTATCTGATCAGTCTCAAAATTTAACATGCACGACTACAGACCTAGGGGAGCCTACATAACATATTTTGGAAAGATCCCTCCAGTTCTTTCTAAGGAATAGTGATAACAAACCCTTAATGTCACAATCCAAGATGGTGGCCTGTCGGTCATTTTCTATATCCGATCAGCCTGAAAACTACAAACCGAGGGATACCTACATATATAATTTGAGATGAACCTCTCCAGTACTTCCCAAGAAATAGTGATAACAAACCTTCACTATCATAATCCAAGATGACTGCCTGTCTGCCCTACACAACTACAGACCTCGGGGAACCTACACATAAAATTTGAAAAAGATTCCTCTGGTACTTCCTGAGAAATAGTGATAATTATACAAACCTTCAATATCAAAATCCAAGATGGCTGCCTGTCGGCCATGTTAATTATCCGATCAGTCTCAAAAGTTGCCCTGCACAACTAAGGACCAAAGGGAACCTACATATGAAATTTGAGAGATCCCTTCAGTACTTCCTCAGAAATAGCGATAACAAACCTTGACTATCAAAATCCAAGATGGCTGCCTGTCGGCCATGTTGTTCATCCGATCAGTCTCAAAAGTTGCCATGCACAACAAGGGACGAAGGGGAACCTACATATAAAATTTAAGAAAGATCCCTCTGGATCTTCTTGAGAAATTGCGTTAACAAGAATTTTTTAAGGATGGACGACAGATAGACAGACGACGGACCACGGACGCAGGGTGATTTGAATAGCCCAACATCAGATGATGGTGGGCTAAAAATTCCAACCCCTCATGCTGCTACTGTAAAATGTTTGGCATCAAGAAGATGTGAAAATCTCAATAAACCACAGGAAATGTTCAATTACTTGTGTGTTTGTAAGTTTAATGAAAGGGCTATTTTCAAGTACCCCCTAAAACAGGTTTTTAAACTAATAAATGAATCAGTTGTCAGCAAAGCACTCCCTCCAGAGTCCCAATGTATAATGAATATTTCACCTAATAACCTTCCTGATTGGTAATCAAATATCCTGTGAATATGGTAAAATGAATGTATTTATTCATCTGGAATCTATTTTAAATACCAAAACAGTTTGGTCTGACCATGATCTTTTAACTTTTGAGTTGTTATTTACATTGAATAATATTTTACATGTGTATCATTATCATGCGAGAAGTCAAATGTTTTCTATTTAGAGTATCAGAAGTTATCCCCCGTGTATAATATGTTCCATGTACATGTACTTTAAATATCCTCCTATCAAAAGTTATCTCCCTTGCACAAAATGTTCCATGAATTCTCTGTAAAAGTTATCTCCCTTGCACAAAATTTCCTTGAACTCTCTGTAAAAGTTATCTCCCTTGTACAATATGTTCCACTAACTCTCCATTAAAAGTGATTTGCATTGAATGAAACATCCCAGATTAATATTCATTTTTAAATTTCACAAATATGCAAACTTATTTCCCTTGTTAAATATATTTTACACATATGACATATTATCAAAAATTATCTCCCTTTTATAATGTGTAACATGCAGAACTGTGGTCGCTATTTGTACTAAATGTGTTCAAATAATCTCCCTTGTATCTTACCTCTTATGCCAAGGACACCACCAACTATTCCACCAGATAGTGTTCCATTGATAAGTTCAGTCTTCCCTCGGTACTGTGTAAGAGAAACAGAAATGGCAAATGGTTGGAGGAATTAGAACTAAGGGTAATTGCATTTAAGTTTTGGTCATGGAAATAAAACCATGATTGTAAGGTATGCATATATAGAGATCAAAGATACAACAACAAGTTATGTTACATGATTAACAGCAGTGATTTTTCTACCTAAACTTTGCAACAGCCTGTGCCTACTGACAATTGGAGAAAATATAACAATATTTTTTATTAGAATTGGGAAGACATTTCTTATTTTTTTGTTCGTGTTGGAAAAAATCAAGCAAATCTTTGCTAGAATTTGGCTGTAAAAGTTAGCACAAGAAAATCAATAACGCCACTGTGATTGAGTGATAAGCATCCAAATGATTGGGACACATTTTACCCTGCAAATATGCCATATATGGATAGCACCAATCAAGCACACTAGATCTAGCCCTAGGAGTGTCATGTGGCTTCAAGGAAACTGTAAACTAATACTGTGAAAGAACTTAATATAAGCTAAAAACTTTGTTTTGCAATCCTTCTGAAATCACATGTTTGTTATAACCCATGTGTGGTATTGAATAAAATACTGTTTAAACTAAAATAACTGGGGTATTGAAATTCCTTCTGCGATGATCCATACATATGTGATGTTAAAAGTAATCAACCAAGATTAAAACTGACTTTTTATCTGTAAAAGAATTTCTTCAAAAAACATATACAAGAAGACATTTACAGTTAAATTTCATAGTGCACCAGCTTAAAAACCAAAACCTTGTCTATTTAAAAAAAAAACCCACTCCAAGTGACGTTCATTTTACACTGGTTCCAAGGACATGTACTGTAACTTACTGATTCAATAACACATTCTGTTGTGGCAAACATGGCTCCAATAATGGCAAAGTTTTTCCCGTAACTCAAGGATCGTGCTTTCATTTCCTTTAGCACCATCTTTGTAGTTGGGGTTTCTGTAGACATCGTAGACATTGGGTCTATGGCCGAAGTGAACAGTCCAAAAACACCTCCTAAGGCGAACCCTGAAACACACCAACACATTGTGTTAGGATGTAACGATGGATGTAATTCAGTTCATACCAGGTATTTTATTTTATTTTACTGTGTTATCCAGAGAATATACCCATTTCATTTTTTTTGCGTATTAACCCAAGTAATATGACCTATCCGCCCTGTGATTGGTTGTAAGTTTCAATTGTGACGTCACGCCTAGGACAAGTACGTGATGTCACAGACTTACGCACTGGAGTCAAAATGGCGGATTATAAATTTCAAGGTTGCATGAAAATTGTCGTTTTACACAAATAAATGCCACAAATCTTGATTATGTGATAAAAGGGATCTTACACTTGTTTTCATTTCATATGATGAAACTCGTCACACATTTTTCATTTCATGAATCTCAAATGAAACAGAACCTCATGTATACATCAGATCCTATAAGATCCTATATATATACATAGTGTTTATTAGTTGTGGTATAGTAGATAAAACCTGGGACCCTCCAAACTTTAGACGGACACTCTACCAATTGAGCTACCTGGCCTGGTCACTGACGATTGACCCAGTCCAGATCCGCTACATTGATGTTCCTCCCTCCTATTATTAAGTTTTGCCCCGAAATCACAACTATCTTTAACCTAGGTTTGCGTATCCCCTTGCCATGCATTTAATCACTGCTTGGAACAAAAGATGTCAAGCTCGCCAACTTTGTAACAGGAGAAAGAGAAATGTACAACCAGACTGGAATTTGATCCTAGGACCCTCCAAGTTTTAGATGGACCCTAGCTATAGGCCTCTACCAATATTGAGCTATCTTGATGCCGATGATCATACCAGTCCAGATCAACTACACGTATATATATAAACAATGTACTATGAAACATATTTCTACAGATAAGATACTATTTCTTGATGAACTGGTGTGCTGGTTAATCTGACTCAGTGATTTTGGTAGAATTTTTTTCAGGCGAGGCCTGAACATCTCTTTTCTCATTTTTTTTTATGAATCTCATATACAGTAATTATGTGTCCTCACACAGTTGTTGAGTCACACAGGAAAATCACGAGTTCAGGACTCCAATTACTGAGTCCTATTTTTTTTATTTCTATAGGTCAGAATATTGGATAAATGAATAGTTTATACAATTTTGCATAAAATGTTGGAAGGCTGGGAATACAATTTAATTTCAAATCATATAACAAATTGGTAAACAGACTAATATGCCTTAGACCATATAATATAATTGTCTGGGGATGTCAGGACAATCAATTAAAAACACAAGTAGGTGGATTATAACGGCAAAACAACCGGTCACTAACGTTATCAGGTTGGGCACAATGGCACATATGGGTAATCATCCTACATTCGGGTAACAGTACTAGTTACACATTTCAGTAATAATGTTATTACTGAAATGGGTAATAAAGTGAAATAAAAAAACACAAAGATCTTTTACACATTATGAACAAAAAAGGGCGTCATTCTTTCAACATAATCAAATAAAAAATACAATTCAGTACAAAAATTATAAATTTAGTTGTCTAAACTTTTGTGAAAATGACAAATTGTATCACCACCTGGTTATAGTCTGGTGCTAGCGCTGTAGGCCCATATATAAAAGGTACTAACTGAAAAGTGCTGCCATATCAACTTTATACACCTAACATGAAAGCTAGTAGCAGAATCGATATAGAATGTGTATTCCAATATATGATCAGGATATGATGTATATATAATTAGTGAAGATCTTACCCATGACCCCACTGGCACAAAATTTGAAGCTGCAACTTTCGAAGAACTTGGAGATCCTGACCTCTTGTTTGTGCATTGGAAGTCTGGGTATGCCACCAATAATAATAGGAGCTTGGTATTTTCGATTTCCATTCTTTTCTCCTAACACTTCATCCACCACATTGGTAAAATTTATTAACGATAAGTCTGTCAGTGCCCCGTCCTTACTTGGACCGTGGGGCTTTGTGGGCGCAGCCATTTTGAATGTTTCTAAATTGGAAAAGTAACCGGACTTGTATATCCGGAATAGTTGCATCAGGTTTCTGTTCCCGCTTTCAGCATAGACCTAAATTTACTTTAGGTCTCTGCTTTCAGTTCATGTACAGACATCATAATGATGAAATTTCGAATTTGAATAATATTTCATCTAACCATTCTAACATTTCTGAATGTTATCATATTATATATTTTTATATTATATTAAAATAATGATATACACAGAGACGTATACATTACATATATCTATATATACAATGTAAACGTCTCTGATATACATAGACATATAGATTCTATTTCTATTTTCGCACCCCCCCAAAAATTTCATAGATCCTCGTCTATTTCCCTCTATGCATAAGACGCTTACCGTTCTATGGTTCCCACTATGTAGATGACGTTCACCGTTCTATGGTTTTGCCTATGTAGATGACGGTTACCGTTATATGGGTCCCTCTATGTAGATGACGTTCCCCGTTCTACGGTTCCTTCTATGCAGATGACGTTCACCGTTCTATGGTACCCTCTATGTAGATGACGCTTACCATAATATGGTTTCCTCTTTGAAGATGACGCTTACCGTTCTGTGGTTTCCTCTATGTAGATGACGCTTACCGTTTATGGTCCCTCTATGCAGATGTCGCTTACCGTTCTATGGTTCCCTGGATGTAGATGACGTTCACCGTTCTATGGTTCCCTCTATGTAGATGACGCTTACCGTTATATGGTCCCTCTATGCAGATGACGCTTACCGTTCTATGGTTCCCACTATGTAGATGACGTTCACCGTTCTATGGTTCCCACTATGTAGATGGAGCTTATACCGTTCTATGATTCTCTAGGCTATGTAGATGACGCTTACCGTTCTATGGTTCCCACTATGAAGATGACGTTCACCGTTCTATGGTTTTGTCTATGTAGATGACGGTTACCGTTATATGGTTCCCTCTATGTAGATGACGTTCACCGTTCTATGGTTCCCTCTATGTAGATGACGCTTACCGTTATATGGTCCCTTTATGCAGATGACGCTTACCGTTCTATGGTTCCCCCTATGTAGATGACGTTCACCGTTCTATGGTTCCTTCTATGCAGATGACGTTCACCGTTCTATGGTTCCCTCTATGTAGATGACGGTTACCGTTCTATGGTCCCTCTATGTAGATGACGCTTACCGTTCTATGGTTCCCACTATGTAGATGGCGCTTATACCGTTCTATGATTCTCTAGGCTATGTAGATGACGCTTACCGTTCTATGATTCCCTCTATGTAGATGACGGTTACCGTTATATGGTTCCCTCTATGTAGATGCCGCTTACCGTTCTATGGTTCCCCTATGATTCTCTAGGCTATGTAGTTGACGCTTACCGTTCTATGATTCCCTCTATGAAGATGAGGGTTACCGTTATATGGTTCCCTCTATGTATATATAGCTTACCGTTCTATGGTTCCCCTATGATTCTCTAGGCTATGTAGATGACTCTTACCGTTCTATGATTCCCTCTATGTAGATGACGGTTACCGATATATGGTTCCCTCTATGTAGATGCCGGTTACCGTTATATTGTTCCCTCTATGTAGAAGACGTTCACCGTTCTATGGTTTTGTCTTTGTAGATGCCGCTTACCGTTCTATGGTCCCTCTATGAAGATGACGCTTACCGTTCTATAGGTTCCTCTTTGTAGATGACGCTTTCCGTTCTATGGTTTCCTCTAGGTAGCTAAGTTAACCGTTCTATGTTTACCTCCAAATAGATGACGCTTACCGTTCTATAGGTTCCTCTTTGTAGATGACGCTTTCCGTTCTATGGTTTCCTCTATGCAGATGACGCTTAACGTTCCATGGTTCCCTTTATGTTGATGACGCTTACCGTTCTATGGATTCCTCTATGTAGATAACGCTTACCGTGCTACGGTCCCTCTAAGTAGATGATGATTACAGTTCTATGGTTCCCTCTATGTGGATGCCGCTTACCGTTTTATGGTTTTCTCTATATAGATGACGTTTACCGTTCTTTGGTTTCCTCTATGCAGATGACGCTTAACGTTCCATGGTTCCCTTTATGTTGATGACGCTTACCGTTCTTTGGTTTCCTCTATGTAGATGACTCGTACCGTCCTATGGTTTCCTCTATGTAGATACCGCTCACCGGTCTATGGTGCCCTCTATGTAGATACCGCTCACCGTTCTATGGTTCCCTCTATGTAGATAACGGTTACCGTTATATGGTCCCTCTATGTAGAAGACGCTCACCGTTCTATGGTTTCCTCTATGCAGATGACGCTTAACGTTCCATGGTTCCCTTTATGTTGATGACGCTTACCGTTCTATGGATTCCTCTATGTAGATAACGCTCACCGATCTATGGTTCCCTCTATGTAGATGACGGTTACCGTTCTATGGTCCCTCTATGTAGATGACGCTCACCGTTCTATGGTTCCCTGTATGAAGATGACGTTCACCGTTCTATGGGTCCCTCTATGTAGATGACGCTAATCGTTCTATGGTTTCCTCTATGCAGATGACGCTTAACGTTCCATGGTTCCCTTTATGTTGATGACGCTTACCGTTCTTTGGTTTCCTCTATGCAGATGACGCTTAACGTTCCATGGTTCCCTTTATGTTGATGACGCTTACCGTTCTTTGGTTTCCTCTATGTAGATGACGCCTACCGTTCTGTGGTAGATGACGCTTTCCGTTCTATGGTTTCCTCTAGGTAGCTAAGTTAACCGTTCTATGTTTACCTCCAAATAGATGACGCTTACCGTTCTATAGGTTCCTCTTTGTAGATGACGCTTAACGTTCTATGGTTTCCTCTTAGTAGATGACGCTTATCGTTCTATGGTTCCCTGTATGTAGCTGACGTTCACCGTTCTATGGTTTTGTCTATGTAGATGACGCTTACCATTCTATGGTTTCCTCTCTGTAGATGACGCTTACCGTCCATGCAGATGACGTTCACCGTTCTATGGGTCCCTCTATGTAGATGACGCTTACGGTTTTATGGTTCCCTCTATGTAGATGCCGCTTACCGGTTTATGGTTTCCTCTATGTAGATGACGCCTACCGTTCTGTGGTAGATGACGCTTTCCGTTCTATGGTTCCCTCTATGAAGATGACGTTCACCGTTCTATGGTTTTGTCTATGTAGATGACGCTTACCATTCTATGGTTCCCTGTATGTAGATGACGTTCACCGTTCGATGGTTCCCTCTATGTAGATGCCGGTTACCGTTATATTGTTCCCTCTATGTAGAAGACGTTCACCGTTCTATGGTTTTGTCTATGTAGATGACGGTTACCGTTATATGGTTCCCTATATGTAGATGACGCTTACCGTCCATGCTGATGACGTTCACCGTTCTATGGTTCCCTTTATGTTGATGACGCTTACCGGTCTATGGTTCCCTCTATGTAGATGCCGGTTACCGTTATATTGTTCCCTCTATGTAGAAGACGTTCACCGTTCTATGGTTTTGTCTTTGTAGATGCCGCTTACCTTTCTATGGTTCCCTCTATGTATATATAGCTTACCGTTCTATGGTTCCCACTATGTAGATGACGCTTACCGTCCATGCTGATGACGTTCACCGTTCTATGGTTTTGTCTATGTAGATGGCGGTTACCGTTATATGGTTCCCTATATGTAGATGACGCTTACCGTGCTATGGGTTTCTCTTTGTAGATGCCGCTTACCGTTCTATGGTTTCCTTATATAGATGACGTTTACCGTTCTATGGTTCCCTCCATGTAGATGACGCTTACCGTTTTATGGTTCCCTCTATGTAGATGCCGGTTACCGTTATATTGTTCCCTCTATGTAGAAGACGTTCACCGTTCTATGGTTTTGTCTATGTAGATGACGCTTACCATTCTATGGTTTCCTCTATGTAGCTGAGTTAACTGTTCTATGGTTCCCTCTATGTGGATGCCGCTTACCGTTTTATGGTTTTCTCTATATAGATGACATTTACCGTTCTATGGTTTCCTCCATGCAGAACACGCTTACCGTTCTATGGTTCCCTTTATGTAGATGGCGGTTACCGTTCTATGGTCCCTCTACGTAGATGACGCTTACCGTTCTATGGTTTCCTCTATGTAGATGACGCCTACCGTTCTGTGGTTTCCCCTTTGTAGATGGCGCTTATCTTTTTCCTTTGTTGTTTGTTCGTAGTTCATTGGTTTCATCGATTACGTGTTCGAATCACGGGTTTACCTTACTCTTCTGTGTTTCCTGCTAATTTTGGCCTTGGAGACATAGCTAGGTTGCTTTTTGCTCGGGATGTTGGTGATTACTTTTTCTTATGTTTATTGATAATTGCTTTCTTTCAGGTCGTTGGTAATTATTTTCTTTCAGGGTGTTGGAGCTTGCTTTCTCTCATATTATTGGTGATTATTGCTTTCTCTCAGGGTGTTAATTAGTGATGGTTTCTACAAAAGGGTTCTAGCCACAAATTACCATGTGCTGTTTTAGAGCCGTGTAATTAACGCACACAACTCTCGTTGCTTTCTTTCAGTCCCGAAAGGGTTCCGATAAACCCTTTCCCGTGTTATGAACTGAGAACAAGGCAAAGGAAAACAGAAGGCGCCATCACAGGTCGGTAAGTCAACAAATCTATTGTATATCTATACTAACTCTGTGATTCATATCGGCAAACACATGCACGTGCCAAGAAAAACGGAGAGTTTGTTTAGTCAACGTTGGAAAATCTCCAAGTTAATTAGTTGATTTTTGTCTGTATCGCTGGTCAGGAACACTGTGGCCTGATATTTAGTCCCCCACCGGTGACTATAGGTTTTCACTCCGCCCGTCCACTTTTGTGCAAATATATCCTGGGATGGTGGAGTGCAGAGCAAAAGAAGTAGGTCACTGTGACTTCGCGAACTAGTTACATTTGAAAAAAAAATGTCTGGGGCATACAATTCTATATAATTTCACCTGGAGTAGCTAGGTCCTAACCAGATTTGGTATGCAAGTACATCATGAGATCGCGGAGTGCAGATTAAGAGAAGCAGATTCCCTATGCTTTTACCTAAATTAAAAAATAATGCGGCATATTTTATATAATATTTCACCAAGATTAACCAAATGCTGATGGTGGAGTGCAGTGTACGTAAGGTAGGTCACTGTGATATTGGCTTTGACCCCTGACCTCAGCCATTGAAAGAGTTTGTCCAGAGCCCATCCCATGCATTATTTCACCAGGATTAACCCGATCTTGTATGTTTGTACAACTTTGGATGGCGGAGTGCAGAGTACAAGAAGGCGGTCACTGTGACCTTTGCTTTTACCTTACCCTTTTTTTCTAGGGCGTATCTTCTTCACTATTTCATCAGGATTAACCTAATTGATATAAAGGTATATGATACCGGAGTGATAAAAAGGTAGGAGCACCATTTGGTATGCAGAAAGATCCCCGAGAGACGGAATTAACTGTGCCAGAAGAAAAACGCTGTGAGTTTGATGTTAAACCTCTGACTGTCATCAATGAAAAAAAGCCGTATTCTGTATCAAGATACTTTCTTTATTGCATGCTGATCCTAAGATAGGTGAACAGTTTGGTAAAGAACAAACACTAACGGTAGGGGACTAATAGATTGTTTGCCTTGTTTTTATATACTTTCTGGTGTGTAGGTAAAATTATGAAACAGTTTTCGGGATATATACAATTAAATGAACAACCGCAAAGATACCACATTATTGTCAAGGGTTGGTCTCAACCTTGAAAACGTCTGCAGTAATTGTAATAATACTTCGTTCACATCAAGAACGGTTTCAAAATGCCATGTCTATAATTCTCATATCCCTGTGATCAGAAACGTTTAATTAATCAAAAGCAATGGAGGCGTTATGTCTGGTTACATAAATCTTGTACTTGGTGCGATACTCGTACATCTTTATAGTCTAATTAAAATCAGACCTCTCTAGACCATTTCGACACCTACGCTTTCTCAGCTTAGGTTGCAAAGCGGTCTTGAGGGGTCGGAGTTTACTTTGATTGGCATCTTCACAGCCTTCTCCATTTGTACATGTCTCTGTGACATTTCTTCATTTACTATGAGATAAAAAGCACAAAGAAAATTGCNCGCTTACCGTTCTATGGTTTCCTCTAGGTAGCTAAGTTAACCGTTCCATGTTTTCCTCCATATAGATGACGCTTACCGTTCTATGGTTTCCTCTAGGTAGACGACGCTTACCGTTCTATGGTCCCTCTAAGTAGACGACACTTACCGTTCTATGGTTTCCTCTAGGTAGATGACGCTTACCGTTCTATGGTTTCCTCTAGGTACATGACGCTTACGGTTCTATGGTTTCCTCTATGTAGATGATGCTTACCGTTCTATGGTTTCCTCTATGTAGCTCNGTTAATTAGTGATGGTTTCTACAAAAGGGTTCTAGCCACAAATTACCATGTGCTGTTTTAGAGCCGTGTAATTAACGCACACAACTCTCGTTGCTTTCTTTCAGTCCCGAAAGGGTTCCGATAAACCCTTTCCCGTGTTATGAACTGAGAACAAGGCAAAGGAAAACAGAAGGCGCCATCACAGGTCGGTAAGTCAACAAATCTATTGTATATCTATACTAACTCTGTGATTCATATCGGCAAACACATGCACGTGCCAAGAAAAACGGAGAGTTTGTTTAGTCAACGTTGGAAAATCTCCAAGTTAATTAGTTGATTTTTGTCTGTATCGCTGGTCAGGAACACTGTGGCCTGATATTTAGTCCCCCACCGGTGACTATAGGTTTTCACTCCGCCCGTCCACTTTTGTGCAAATATATCCTGGGATGGTGGAGTGCAGAGCAAAAGAAGTAGGTCACTGTGACTTCGCGAACTAGTTACATTTGAAAAAAAAATGTCTGGGGCATACAATTCTATATAATTTCACCTGGAGTAGCTAGGTCCTAACCAGATTTGGTATGCAAGTACATCATGAGATCGCGGAGTGCAGATTAAGAGAAGCAGATTCCCTATGCTTTTACCTAAATTAAAAAATAATGCGGCATATTTTATATAATATTTCACCAAGATTAACCAAATGCTGATGGTGGAGTGCAGTGTACGTAAGGTAGGTCACTGTGATATTGGCTTTGACCCCTGACCTCAGCCATTGAAAGAGTTTGTCCAGAGCCCATCCCATGCATTATTTCACCAGGATTAACCCGATCTTGTATGTTTGTACAACTTTGGATGGCGGAGTGCAGAGTACAAGAAGGCGGTCACTGTGACCTTTGCTTTTACCTTACCCTTTTTTTCTAGGGCGTATCTTCTTCACTATTTCATCAGGATTAACCTAATTGATATAAAGGTATATGATACCGGAGTGATAAAAAGGTAGGAGCACCATTTGGTATGCAGAAAGATCCCCGAGAGACGGAATTAACTGTGCCAGAAGAAAAACGCTGTGAGTTTGATGTTAAACCTCTGACTGTCATCAATGAAAAAAAGCCGTATTCTGTATCAAGATACTTTCTTTATTGCATGCTGATCCTAAGATAGGTGAACAGTTTGGTAAAGAACAAACACTAACGGTAGGGGACTAATAGATTGTTTGCCTTGTTTTTATATACTTTCTGGTGTGTAGGTAAAATTATGAAACAGTTTTCGGGATATATACAATTAAATGAACAACCGCAAAGATACCACATTATTGTCAAGGGTTGGTCTCAACCTTGAAAACGTCTGCAGTAATTGTAATAATACTTCGTTCACATCAAGAACGGTTTCAAAATGCCATGTCTATAATTCTCATATCCCTGTGATCAGAAACGTTTAATTAATCAAAAGCAATGGAGGCGTTATGTCTGGTTACATAAATCTTGTACTTGGTGCGATACTCGTACATCTTTATAGTCTAATTAAAATCAGACCTCTCTAGACCATTTCGACACCTACGCTTTCTCAGCTTAGGTTGCAAAGCGGTCTTGAGGGGTCGGAGTTTACTTTGATTGGCATCTTCACAGCCTTCTCCATTTGTACATGTCTCTGTGACATTTCTTCATTTACTATGAGATAAAAAGCACAAAGAAAATTGCAAGATTAACAAGAGGCCCATGGGCCTTAACGGTCACCTGATATATTTATACAGGTTCAGAGGATTTGGAGAAGAAGTCGAAAATGTAAATTGTTTACGGACGCACGACGGACGACGACGGACAAAAGGCGATCGCAATAGGTCACTTGAGACTTTGTCTCAGGTGACCTAAAAATCGAATTCCACTCCATTGCACACAAATTAGGGATTCCAAAATGCGAAGTCTTGGTGTCCTGAGCCACATAAACACTACGACTACTACTAATAATAATTCGAGGTTCTTACATAGGTTGTCTCAAAGCGGTTCACACAGTATTATCCATTGTTATAGGGCCTTTGCAACCAGCCAATACCTTTCTCAACTCCCTCGGGAGCATACAGGCCGGTGCTGCCATTTCGGTGCTCACAGCTAGCATTCAACAATTCTAGCACTGCCCAACCACGTACTCATTCATAGCTAAGTAGACTGGAACAAGCGGAGTAAAGTATCTTGCTCAAGGATACAACACAGTGCCGTGACGTGTCTCGAACCCGCAACCCTTCGGTCACGAGCCCGGCTATATACTAAAACATACACAGTAGAAACTGTCGATACCGTTTTATTCCAATACAAAACCATCACGATCAGCACAATAGTTAAACAGCATTAACACATTTCAATTAACAATTTTTGTTATTAAAACACAAGCTGTATCTAGATATCACAATAACACTTTGACTTAATCCAGGAATATGTAGTTCTGCTTGTGTTAAATTGAACCAGTACGCCCTATATATTAACTCATCTTTTCAACATCGTATACTCATTTTGTCATTCATACACATGAATATTTAAATAGTTTTATTCTTCAGAAAATTGTAATTTCCTTAACTCATCCACCCCTGAAATTTCATAATGAACTATTCCAACCTTTGAATTGGAAGAGTTTAAATATGTCTTCAGGGGTGAATGAGTAAATCTGATTTAAAGACTGCCACAGGAGTCCAAAAGTCTGTCAATAATTAATAATAATAGTAATTTAAAAATCCTACAATACTATTTTTGATATTACTATTACTATGAATTGACAAAATTTCAGACCACTGTAAAACTACAGATGAGTATGAAACTAATAAATAAATATATTTATTGAAATATCAAACATTTAGCCATTAATGGTATAATTCTATCAATACAATGGATCACTTTATTTACCAACTGTAGCCATGTCCAAGGTGACACAAATGCTAATTGATATTGCTGAACACCTAAATTGTATTATTCCATTTTCATCAATTCATGGTTTCTAATTATAAATGCTCACCACTTGTAAAATGTAAGTATCACATACGTTTTAAATTGTGAATGAAGAAACATAAGTCAAAGGGTGCTATGTTTAAGTTTGCACATTCCTCAGTTCAGGATTCGTTTTTAAAGTACCTGTACAGTAAAACCTCATTATAATGCCTTCATTTCATTTGAAACCTCGTTTACCGCTAACATATTTCCAACAAGAGTGAAAAATGCAAGTTGAAATAACTTGTTTCATAATTGTTGTAAAAATAAATAAAGTATATAAATATATTTCTTAAGAACTCCCACATGCATTTCCCTGAATTAACTGCCGAATCCCTTTATAACGCCAAAATGTCTCTGGACAAATGGTGGCAGTATAATGAGGTTTTACTGTAATGGAACCAGTTAGTCAACAGATTGTTCTCCAACTTCTCTGCCAATAAACAGATGGTGGGAGAGCTGGAACAACTTCTCTGCCAATAAATAGATGGTGCGAGAGCTGGAACAACTTCTCTGCCAATAAACAGATGGTGCGAGAGCTGGAACAACTTCTCTGCCAATAAACAGATGGTGCGAGAGCTGGAACAACTTCTCTGCCAATAAACTGATGGTGCGAGAGCTGGAACAACTTCTCTGCCAATAAACAGATGGTGCGAGAGCTGGAACAACTTCTCTGCCAATAAACAGATGGTGCGAGAGCTGGAACAACTTCTCTGCCAATAAACTGATGGTGCGAGAGCTGGAACAACTTCTCTGCCAATAAACAGATGGTGCGAGAGCTGGAACAACTTCTCTGCCAATAAACAGATGGTGCGAGAGCTGGAACAACTTCTCTGCCAATAAACAGATGGTGCGAGAGCTGGAACAACTTCTCTGCCAATAAACAGATGGTGCGAGAGCTGGAACAACTTCTCTGCCAATAAACAGATGGTGCGAGAGCTGGAACAACTTCTCTGCCAATAAACAGATGGTGCGAGAGCTGGAACAACTTCTCTGCCAATAAACAGATGGTGCGAGAGCTGGAACAACTTCTCTGCCAATAAACAGATGGTGCGAGAGCTGGAACAACTTCTCTGCCAATAAACAGATGGTGCGAGAGCTGGAACAACTTCTCTGCCAATAAACAGATGGTGCGAGAGCTGGAACAACTTCTCTGCCAATAAACTGATGGTGCGAGAGCTGGAACAACTTCTCTGCCAATAAACAGATGGTGCGAGAGCTGGAACAACTTCTCTGCCAATAAACAGATGGTGCGAGAGCTGGAACAACTTCTCTGCCAATAAACAGATGGTGCGAGAGCTGGAACAACTTCTCTGCCAATAAACAGATGGTGCGAGAGCTGGAACAACTTCTCTGCCAATAAACAGATGGTGCGAGAGCTGGAACAACTTCTCTGCCAATAAACTGATGGTGCGAGAGCTGGAACAACTTCTCTGCCAATAAACTGATGGTGCGAGAGCTGGAACAACTTCTCTGCCAATAAACAGATGGAAGGAGAGCTGGAACAACTTCTCTGCCAATAAACAGATGGTGCGAGAGCTAATAAACTGGGACCTTTCTAGTAGAAACAAAGTAACATATATACATGCAGACTGTTTGATGGAGCTTCACTATAGCTAACTACACTGAAAAAATAATATTGATGTCAAGCTGCTTCAACAATCGTTTTTATAAAGAATACACTGAATTGTAGACATAGCTCTATATTTTATAAGTGATAAAATCAACCTCAATATGTATCATATTTTGTTCCATTTTCCGGGGACAATTATTCTATAACAGAAACCCAGCATAAATTTTGTCCCATTTTCCCCAAGACAATTATTCTATAACAGAAACCCAGTATATGTTTTGTCCCATTTTCCTGGAACAATTATTCTATAACAGAAACACAGTATATATTTTGTCCCATTCCCAGGACTATTATTCTTATACATAAACACAGTAGATATTTTGTCCCATTCCCAGGACTATTATTCTTATACAGAAATTTAACACAGTATAAATTTTGCCCTGTTTCCAAGAACTATTATTCTATAATAGACAGACAGTATATATATATATTTCAGTCACAGCTCCACCGACAGTAGTCTGCAATGTTTGTAAACAAAAAACACATGTGGGGTATACATTACGTCATTCACTTTTGATGACGTCACAATTACCGATGAAGCATTTTAATGACGTCACAATTGAACACATGCTAATCGGCATGAGGCTATTTCCCCCTAGGGGGTGACAAGCTGATTATTCCCGACTAAAACGGGAGACACACCTGTGAAGGGTGGGAGAAAATGTCGTCGAACTTGATCATCTGATTTGATCATCAACAGTAACCTATATGACATAAACCTTTTAGTCAGCGTTACATGTATATTCAGCTGGTTAGATAACTTATCAGTTTACCTAACTCTGATGTACCTCTATCAGTACATTTGATAACCATCTAGACAATAACTTACTAGTTGGTATCAAAAAATTTAAATACAGCTTTACAATTCCATTTGGCTATTGTGATTACAAACGTATTGAGCTAGTCTTGCTCAGTTTGTCATTTATCAACTCAAATAACATTTATGTGATGGAACAACGTGTAGTTACCAAATGATGAAATGCTTTTCATTCATAACGTTTATACCTCATCTCCAAAATTCCAAAGGCTCCACTCCTGATATACCTGTCTTCTCTATATGAGCAGAACCCATGGATTTTGAAGATGAGGTTACTTACAATCCATCATTGTAACATATTTTCGAAGATTCTCTGGCCTCTAATACAGAACAAGAGGCCCAAGGGCCTTAGCGGTCACCTGAGTTATATCATAGATACTGGTAGCTTTATTTTATTGTTTAGATGTGATGTGGAAATCAGCATGTAAACTAAGTGAAATACAATACTTGTCATGTCATCAATGGATAAGAATTTGAAAATATTGGTAAATGTTCCCTTTGGGGCCCCGCTCTAGCCCCTGGGGATGGGGCAGGAATCCTAATTTTACAAAGTAAAACTCTCATTTACCCAAGATGATTCTGACTAAGTTTGAGCAATTTTCTGCTGAAAATGGATAAAATATATACCGAAAAGTGTTATTTCCCTATATAAACTATATTAAACGTTAACCCCTCCCCAAGGGAGAACGGATAGCTCGGGGTCCTGATATTTTCAATTTAAATAAAGCCCCTGATGATCTTTCTTTCCACGTAAAGAAAATCACTGTAGTACCTCTGAGTCTGGAGAAGAAGATTTTTGAAATATTGATTAATTTTCCCTTTGGGGCCCCGCCCTGGCCCCAGGGGTCGGGGTAGGAATCTCAATTTTACAATTTGAAACCATCTACCTCCAAGGATAATTCTCACCAAGTAAAAATAATTTCCTACAGAAAGTTGTCAAAATATACCCAAAAGTGTTATTTCCCTATATAAACTATAGTAAACTTTACCCCCTCCCCAAGGGAGAACGGATAGCTCGGGGGTCCTGAAATTTACAATTTAAGTAAAGCCCCTGATGATCTTTCTTTCCACGTAGAGAAAATCACTGTAGTACCTCTGAGTCTGGAGAAGAAGATTTTTGAAATATTGATTAATTTTCCCTTTGGGGCCCCGCCCTGGCCCCAGGGGTCGGGGTAGGAATCTCAATTTTACAATTTGAAACCATCTACCTCCAAGGATAATTCTCACCAAGTAAAAATAATTTCCTACAGAAAGTTGTCAAAATATACCCAAAAGTGTTATTTCCCTATATAAACTATAGTAAACTTTACCCCCTCCCCAAGGGAGAACGGATAGCTCGGGGGTCCTGAAATTTACAATTTAAGTAAAGCCCCTGATGATCTTTCTTTCCACGTAGAGAAAATCACTGTAGTACCTCTGAGTCTGGAGAAGAAGATTTTTGAAATATTGATTAATTTTCCCTTTGGGGCCCCGCCCTGGCCCCAGGGGTCGGGGTAGGAATCTCAATTTTACAATTTGAAACCATCTACCTCCAAGGATAATTCTCACCAAGTAAAAATAATTTCCTACAGAAAGTTGTCAAAATATACCCAAAAGTGTTATTTCCCTATATAAACTATAGTAAACTTTACCCCCTCCCCAAGGGAGAACGGATAGCTCGGGGGTCCTGAAATTTACAATTTAAGTAAAGCCCCTGATGATCTTTCTTTCCACGTAGAGAAAATCACTGTAGTACCTCTGAGTCTGGAGAAGAAGATTTTTGAAATATTGATTAATTTTCCCTTTGGGGCCCCGCCCTGGCCCCAGGGGTCGGGGTAGGAATCTCAATTTTACAATTTGAAACCATCTACCTCCAAGGATAATTCTCACCAAGTAAAAATAATTTCCTACAGAAAGTTGTCAAAATATACCCAAAAGTGTTATTTCCCTATATAAACTATAGTAAACTTTACCCCCTCCCCAAGGGAGAACGGATAGCTCGGGGGTCCTGAAATTTACAATTTAAGTAAAGCCCCTGATGATCTTTCTTTCCACGTAGAGAAAATCACTGTAGTACCTCTGAGTCTGGAGAAGAAGATTTTTGAAATATTGATTAATTTTCCCTTTGGGGCCCCGCCCTGGCCCCAGGGGTCGGGGTAGGAATCTCAATTTTACAATTTGAAACCATCTACCTCCAAGGATAATTCTCACCAAGTAAAAATAATTTCCTACAGAAAGTTGTCAAAATATACCCAAAAGTGTTATTTCCCTATATAAACTATAGTAAACTTTACCCCCTCCCCAAGGGAGAACGGATAGCTCGGGGGTCCTGAAATTTACAATTTAAGTAAAGCCCCTGATGATCTTTCTTTCCACGTAGAGAAAATCACTGTAGTACCTCTGAGTCTGGAGAAGAAGATTTTTGAAATATTGATTAATTTTCCCTTTGGGGCCCCGCCCTGGCCCCAGGGGTCGGGGTAGGAATCTCAATTTTACAATTTGAAACCATCTACCTCCAAGGATAATTCTCACCAAGTAAAAATAATTTCCTACAGAAAGTTGTCAAAATATACCCAAAAGTGTTATTTCCCTATATAAACTATAGTAAACTTTACCCCCTCCCCAAGGGAGAACGGATAGCTCGGGGGTCCTGAAATTTACAATTTAAGTAAAGCCCCTGATGATCTTTCTTTCCACGTAGAGAAAATCACTGTAGTACCTCTGAGTCTGGAGAAGAAGATTTTTGAAATATTGATTAATTTTCCCTTTGGGGCCCCGCCCTGGCCCCAGGGGTCGGGGTAGGAATCTCAATTTTACAATTTGAAACCATCTACCTCCAAGGATAATTCTCACCAAGTAAAAATAATTTCCTACAGAAAGTTGTCAAAATATACCCAAAAGTGTTATTTCCCTATATAAACTATAGTAAACTTTACCCCCTCCCCAAGGGAGAACGGATAGCTCGGGGGTCCTGAAATTTACAATTTAAGTAAAGCCCCTGATGATCTTTCTTTCCACGTAGAGAAAATCACTGTAGTACCTCTGAGTCTGGAGAAGAAGATTTTTGAAATATTGATTAATTTTCCCTTTGGGGCCCCGCCCTGGCCCCAGGGGTGGGGGTAGGAATCCCAATTTTACAATTTTGAAGCCTCATCTACCAAGGATGATTCTGACCAAGTTTGAAAAAAATCCATCCACTGGTTCTTGAGAAGAAGTTGAAAATGTAAAAGTTTACGCACGACGCACGACGGACGACGGACGACGATGGACGAAAAGCGATTGGAATAGGTCACTTGAGCAAAGCTCAGGTGACCTAAAAATACGCTAAAATTCTTTTTGGTCCTCAAATGTCCAGCAAAATGTTAAAAACTGATACAGTATTTTAACCAACAACTTTAATATTTTAACCAACAACTTTAATACTTAAACAATTCTAGTTAAGATATTCTGAAGCAATACAGAACATGATTTTCATAGCTCTCTTTCTATTGTATGGCACATTCTGAAATTAAGACAAGATAATTTGGCCCGAGGATGAAAAGAAAACTTCAAAATGTGTATTACACAGAACTACAACACATTGATTTCTGGCCCAAGGCGAGGTTGTTCAAAACAAATTTTCAAAAAGTTACTTTTACGATGTACACCTATTTGCAAATTTATGAACATTTTTGTATTCTATATGTCTTCACATGATCAATTTAAAATCCCTATGTAAATAGTTCAACTTTTAAACTTAATTTGTTTGAAATGATCAGCTTAACAAACTGTTGGATGAAGATTTTGAAATGAAATATTTCAGAAAAAAAAATCTAACCCCCCCCCCCCCCCCCCCCCCAGATAATATTATAAGTAGTAAAAACTGCATATTAAATCATAATTCTTACCGACGCATGCAAATTATAAAACTGCAGAAATGTTGTTTCAACCCTTTCATCACTGTAGATCATAATGGACACATCCAGATCAATGCATGGTAGAGTCTACTAAAGTTACATAGGGGTGAAAGGGTTAAATGGGTTTACATTCAGACCCAGTTGTATAAAGTACTTCTCAATGTCTGCGAAAATGATGATTATAGGTTGATTATTTAGAAATCAAGTAGGTGTGGTACGCTGTAGTCCACGAGTGTTGGACCTTGGTGTAGGTGTGGTACGCTGTAGTCCACGAGTGTTGGACCTTGGTGTAGGTGTGGTACGCTGTAGTCCACGAGTGTTGGACCTTGGTGTTGGTGTGGTACGCTGTAGTCCACGAGTGTTGGACCTTGGTGTTGGTGTGGTACGCTGTAGTCCACGAGTGTTGGACCTTGGTGTTGGTGTGGTACGCTGTAGTCCACGAGTGTTGGACCTTGGTGTTGGTGTGGTACGCTGTAGTCCACGAGTGTTGGACCTTGGTGTTGGTGTGGTACGCTGTAGTCCACGAGTGTTGGACCTTGGTGTTGGTGTGGTACGCTGTAGTCCACGAGTGTTGGACCTTGGTGTTGGTGTGGTACGCTGTAGTCCACGAGTGTTGGACCTTGGTGTTGGTGTGGTACGCTGTAGTCCACGAGTGTTGGACCTTGGTGTTGGTGTGGTACGCTGTAGTCCACGAGTGTTGGACCTTGGTGTTGGTGTGGTACGCTGTAGTCCACGAGTGTTGGACCTTGGTGTTGGTGTGGTACGCTGTAGTCCACGAGTGTTGGACCTTGGTGTTGGTGTGGTACGCTGTAGTCCACGAGTGTTGGACCTTGGTGTTGGTGTGGTACGCTGTAGTCCACGAGTGTTGGACCTTGGTGTTGGTGTGGTACGCTGTAGTCCACGAGTGTTGGACCTTGGTGTTGGTGTGGTACGCTGTAGTCCACGAGTGTTGGACCTTGGTGTAGGTGTGGTACGCTGTAGTCCACGAGTGTTGGACCTTGGTGTGGACTACATTACATTTATGATGGATACCAAGAGAAACAAAGTCATGTAACATAAATATATGCATGTACATTTGTCTTTTCATGATAGTAAATAGTACTGAAAAAACACTGTACCTTGTTATTATATTACCTACACGATGAATAACCATACGTCAATAGGCATAATGTATGACCAAATACCATACATATTTACACATGAATAAATGATGAATTTTCATAAATTTTACATATATACAATGACAGATAACCCATAAGGGTTTATGCATGCATGTTCATGCATGTTCATGCACAAATACACGGAAAAATTACCATTGACGTTTTAAAACATACATAATATCGGTATGGAGCTAAAAGCAAATTATAAACAAAGTCAACGAAGCAAAGAATATAGGTCACAGTGACCTTTTTTTTAAAATATATATATTGGTGTTATGGTTTAGACCGATTTGGATTTCCACCTTTTTGGCCCCAAGCATCACTGATGAATCAAAAAGATGAAACAGCTCCAATTCATTTATGGTATACTGTACCTATATACATGAATATCCAAATCGGTAATCATATCCAAATTTCTGAGGGTGCCATCACCTGTGTGTGTTAAATACTTCTCAATCCAGATGTATCAACATATAATGTTTGATTACATGTACCGTTCAACTTCTAGTATTGGAGTAATGGTGCTAAAAGCAAAGTCTAACCAAAGTCAGCAATGGAGAAGATATAGGTCACAGTGACCTACATTTGGTATATTGATGTAGTACCCAAGAATATGCATCTCAAAATGAACTTAAATAACTGTCTGACTTCTGGCATTAGAGAATGGAGCTAATGCAGTGTTTAACCGAGATATGTTACGGACGGACATAAGTACAGACCGAAGGAAAAGGTGAACCATCCATTATATGGTGAGAGCCTAAAAAGTCTGTCTGTGTGGTACCTTGATATGCATACAACAATACTATTCTTTACATATCGTATTTATATACAAGGAACTCCATGTTAATGTAACACGATTGGTATACAACAATAGTGTATACAATTTCATGAAGCAGATATACAAGGTACATAAATTGTTTTTAAGGACGCATAACATTGAAACAAGAAAAACCTATACACATAAAATTAATGCACTTTTCATTTAAATAAATCCAATATTGATTAGATATAATCATAAGAGCACTACATTTTGGATTTAACCCTTTCATCATAATATACTCATCCAGATCAATGCATGGTAGGGTCAATTGAAGTTACATAGGGTTGAAAGGGTTAATTTAGCTGGCTGTCATACAAGCACTAGTAGAGTGGGTATATGGTTAGACAGATGTACTCTTCTAAGAATATTCCCCCTCCCCACCGAACCAATACAGTGGAACCCCTTAACTTGGAAACTATTTTACCTGGAATAAACAAATATCACAATCACAGGGACTAGACACGATATAATATCATTCATTGTGTTGATTAAGAGCGCTATTAGAATTTAGGTGACTGGTATTAATAAATAGAAATCAGTTAAAAGATTATGGATAATAAAACAAATATTGAATTTGGTATCGTCAAACCCCATTTAAAATTTACATATCAAATTACCACGATGATAATCTATACATGATTTAATATGAAATATTAATATTTGGCTGTAGAGTCAATATCATTCAAACATCTTTCTTACACTCTGACCCACTAATAAATTACCAATGTTCAACAGACCATATTATCCTGACCAGAAAATGTAAAAAAAAAAAACCCCAAAAAAATAAAAAATATCGTGACAATTAAATGTCAATGGCACTAAACATTTAATATTTCTTTATATGATCCTGCATCTATTATAAAAAAATTTAAACTGTTTTCCATGACATCCCACAATATAAACAACGATCTGTCATACAAAATGGTTAGCTTAAGGAGTTGTTAATTAAAACATTTGGAGAAAATTAAAGTTTCTTTTTGTCTTCAAATGACAATACAAATTGCTAAAACAATTTAATTCAGTATTAAATTTCAATATATGTATTTTCCCTTAATTATTTCAAATAAAAAGTTTTGTGTTATTTTGTCTACAAGACAAATATTTTGTTTATTTCATCTTTATCATTTCTCTTAAATGTCCGGCATGGTATGGTTTTCTTTTTGGAAATGATTTATCAAAGCTATAATCATGCTGAAAAAAATTAGTTTCCAACACTTTGTGACAATTTTTGGCAGTGGTACGGGGATCCTATATATCAAATATATTTGGAAAAAAAATGAAGTTTAAATATTCATTATGACCAAAATGTATTATATTAGTAGCTACAACTACCTGCTATCTTCCAGTAAATTAAATATACAAGCTTACCGTTGTATTAACATAGCTTGTAGTAGTAAGTGTATGACACGTCACAGGCACAGAAGGGGTTAATACAGTGGATGTACAGTGGAATAAACAAAACAAATCTAAACTTGTCTGCCGTTTAGAAGTAACCTAAAGTATCGTCACAGATCCACCGGACAAAGCAATCTATTTTAACCCTTTCACCACTGTAGACCATAATGGACTCATCCATATCAATGCATGGTAGAGTCTACTAAAGTTACATAGGGGTGGGTGAAAGGGCTTAAGACAGTCATCCATTTGGTAAAAACATAAAGGATTTATTAAAGTTTTAAGGTTTTATAAGTTACAGTGGAATATCATCAACCTTTAGTTTTTCTTTTCTTTTTTTCTCAGAAACTCAATGTCTGGATTAATGGCCTTTCACCTAGCCAGAGTTTCCTCTGAATGAAAATGAAAATATCTTTTCTCTGGCCCCGACACCAGACTTAGTCATTTTGACAGATAGATGAAAATATCTTTTCTCTGGCCCCGACACCAGATTTAGACATTTTGACAGACAGATAAAAATATCTTTTCTCTGGCCCCGACACCAGACTTAGACATTTTGACAGACAGATAAAAATATCTTTTCTCTGGCCACGACACTAGATTTAGACATTTTGACCGATACCTAGATGAAAATATCTTTTCTCTGGCCCCGACACCAGATTTAGACATTTTGACAGATAGATAGAAATATCTTTTCTCTGGCCCCGACGCCAGACTTATACATTTTGACCGATACCTAGATGAAGATATCAAAGTCTGTTGTCAGGGCCAAAGGAAGCTTGGGCTACGTCCCACCATATTTGGAATGCATTGGTCGGTTATATAGCTTAAAGTACACTGAGACAGAACAATAATAATGCTTTATAGTTATGGCTGATAACAGGCCCTCTACTATGACTGTTGTCAATGTCTTTTAATTGACCCCAAAGTAATTAAATGGCCCCAGTACAGATCTCTTGGTCAGTGTTAAAGCGTAACCAGCACACATGAGACAGGCATTCTTTCCCAGCTTGATCTGGTACACATTTATACAATGTAGGGGAAGTAACACACACAGAACGTAACCTTAGACCTGTGTCCCACTCCTGTAGCCAGGTTGGAATGTGAAAAGTGGCGCAAAAAGCATTCCACGATAAACGAACTGTAAGAAGAGCTAAAACTGCACAATTTCGGATTTTTCTGCCAAATGATGAAAATAACACATCCTTTTTTCATGTGTCCACTAAATTATATAACGTACAGTATCATAAATTATACATGTGAATCAACTTTTATAAATAAACAATGCAAACTAACGATTGTCAGCTTTTTTTATGTTCCTTTTGGGGGTCATTTTGAATCCCTGTATATGTAAATTTATTTACAAATTTTAACATTTTTTGGACTGGATTGAAGTTATATTAAGTTGTTGTTACTGTAATCAGACTTTTAACTAAACTGGGCCCTCGCATAAACCATAGGAATGCTACAGTCTCTTATAAAGAATTCTCAGTGTTCATAATTTCAGAATGTTTTTCAGAGACAGAATTATTTCTCTTATGACTAACACACTACTTGATGTTTCAAATTATAAATGTGTTCTGATTATAAATAACTTTGTTACAATTCACTGTAGACCGGACATAAAGGATGATCATACACCTGTGTATAAACTTGTACAGTGACGTGGTGGTGGTGTTAAATCTAACTGCCGTCGTCATAACACTTTTTCATACTGCTGGAGTACAACAATCTGTAATGAAAAAATTAAATAAAAAATTTAGAAAATATTTGTAAAATATACATATTAATTTGTTCTGCTTTGATAGAGCTAAATGCAAAGTCTAACCAAAGAAATTAAGCTTAGAACAAAGTATGTCATAAGTCAGTAAAATAGCAAACATAAGTCACAGTGTGGTATATGTACTCCACATGTTGGTATTGATAATTTGTGGACTTAACAGTATAAAAGTCTAAGTTGCCATACAGACAGACATTAATACTAATACAGAAAACTCCCAACCCAAGGGGTAAGCTTCTTTAATGTCTAGCCAAAGGCTTTGTCGAGGACTAGACCTTTAATAATTTTACCCAATGGTTGAAATTTAGACCTTAAATAATCTTAACCCGAGAATTTCATGAAATGAAAATGCTGATTACATCATTTCCAGCAGATTGGAGTTATCTCTGGTGATCTGCTATTGTTGACATGACATCTTACATTCAATTGTTATGATATGGAAAGTCATAAAGTTATTTTTTGCTGCCGAGACAAAAAGTGGAAATAATCTTTAAACAAAAGCATTATTGTACATGTAATGTATATATATGGCAACATATATATAATAGATATATAGCAGCTAAACAAAAGCCTAAACATATCAGTGGTCTTCAATTTTCACCATTCATAAAATGTTGATTACTATGTAATAACGAATGTGTCTGTACATTTGAAAAATAATCAAGAATTGAGTTAAGAGATGCTTCTGTACTGACAGAGATATATTCACAAGAGGTGGTACACAGCTATCACAAGAGGTGGTACACCGCTATCACAAGAGGTGGTACACAATTATCACAAGAGGTGGTACACTGCTATCACAAGAGGTGGTACACAGTTATCACAAGAGGTGGTACACAGCTATCACGCGAGGTGGTACACAGCTATCACAAGAGGTGGTACACAGTTATCACAAGAGGTGGTACACAACTATCACATGGTACACTGCTATCACAAGAGGTGGTACACAGCTATCACGCGAGGTGGTACACCGCTATCACAAGAGGTGGTACACAGCTATCACAAGAGGTGGTACACTGCCATCACAAGAGGTGGTACACAGCGATTACAAAAGGTAGTACACCGCTATCTCAAGAGGTGGTACACAGCTATCACAAGAGGGGGTACACAGTTATCACAAGAGGTGGTGCACAGCTATCACAAGAGGTGGTACACTGTTATCATAAGAGGTGGTAGACTGCTATCATAAGAGGTGGTACACTGCTATCACAAGAGGGGGTACACTGCTATCACAAGAGGTGGAACACAGCTATCACGCGAGGTGGTACACCGCTATCACAAGAGGAGGTACACAGAGATTACAAAAGGTGGTACACCGCTATAACAAGAGGTGGTACACAGCTATCACGCGAGGTGGTACACAGCTATCACAAGAGGGGGTACACTGTTATCATAAGAGGTGGTACTCTGTTATCATAAGAGGTGGTCCACCGCTATCACAAGAGGTGGTACACAGCGATTACAAAAGGTAGTACACCGCTATCTCAAGAGGTGGTACACAATTATCACAAGAGGTAGTACACTGCTATCACAAGAGGTGGTACGCTGCTATCACAAGAGGTGGTACACTGCTATCACCAGAGGTGGTACACAGCTATCACGCGAGGTGGTACACAGCTATCACAAGAGGTGGGACACTGCTATCACAAGAGGTGGTACCCCGCTATCAGGAGAGGTGGTACACGGATATCACAAGAGGTGGTACACAGGTATCACGAGAGGTGGTACATCGCTATCACAAGAGGAGGTACACAGAGATTACAAAAGGTGGTACACCGCTATAACAAGAGGTGGTACACAGCTATCACAAGAGCTGATACACAGCTATCACAAGAGGTGGTAGATGCTTCTGTACTGACAGAGATATATTCACAAGAGGTGGTACACAGCTATCAAAAGAGGTGGTACACAGTTATCACGAGAGGTGGTACATCGCTATCACAAGAGGAGGTACACAGAGATTACAAAAGGTGGTACACCGCTATCACAAGAGGAGGTACACAGCTATCACAAGAGGTGGGACACTGCTATCACAAGAGGTGGTACGCTGCTATCACAAGAGGTGGTACACTGCCATCACAAGAGGTGGTACACAGCTATCAAAAGAGGTGGTACACAGTTATCACGAGAGGTGGTACATCGCTATCACAAGAGGAGGTACACAGCTATCACAAGAGGTGGGACACTGCTATCACAAGAGGTGGTACCCTGCTATCACAAGAGGTGGTACACGGCTATCACAAGAGGCACAAGAGGTGGTACACAGCTATCACGCGAGGTGGTACACCGGTATCACAAGAGGTGGTACACAGCTAACACAAGAGGTGGTACACAGTTATCACAAGAGGGGGTACACAGCTATCACAAGAGGTGGGACACTGCTATCACAAGAGGTGGTACCCCGCTATCAGGAGAGGTGGTACACGGATATCACAAGAGGTGGTACACAGTTATCACAAGAGGCGGTACACTGCTATCACAAGAGGTGGGACACTGCTATCACAAGAGGTGGTACACGGCTATCACAAGAGGCACAAGAGGTGGTACACAGCTATCAAAAGAGGTGGTACACAGTTATCACAAGAGGTGGTACACTGCTACCACCTCTTGTGATAGCAGTGTACTACCTCTTGTGATAATTGTGTACCACCTCTTGTGATAGCGGCGTACCACCTTTTGTGATAGCTGTGTACCACCTCTTATGATAGCCGTGTACCACCTCTTATGATAGCAGTGTCCCACCTCTTGTGATAGCAGTGTACCACAAGAGGTGGTACACTGCTATCATAAGAGGTGGTACACTGCTATCACAAGAGGCGGTACACCGCTATCACAAGAGGTGGGACACAGCTATCACAAGAGGTGGTACCCCGCTATCTCGAGAGGTGGTACACGGATATCACAAGAGGTGGTACACAGGTATCACGAGAGGTGGTACATCGCTATCACAAGAGGAGGTACACAGCTATCACAAGAGGTGGTAAACAGCTATCACAAGAGGTGGTCCACCGCTATCACAAGAGGTGGTACACTGCCATCACAAGAGGTGGTACACAGCGATTACAAACGGTGGTACACCGCTATCACAAGAGGTGGGACACAGCTATCACAAGAGGTGGTACACAGTTATCACAAGAGGTAGTACACAGCTAGACTACTGGTATAGGGTTTTGTCTCCTAAAAGTCACTTATCCTACTATGTTTGTAAAATGGTCATAATTGACACCAGGAAACTGTTGGCATTTAAATTAATACAATGTAATAAGTCTGAAAACCCCTGTTCTAAATACTGTATATGTGAAATGTTTTTGCCCCGTCAAATTTAGCTTTTCAACAGTAAAATCTGTTTATGCCTAATATTAAATTCACCTTTCACCTTTAATTACTACGTATATTATGTTGTTTACATATGGTTGCTATAACGATAAATTCGCCCTCATTAATTAAGGCTGACAAAATAGGCGGACATTTCTCAGTATACTGTTCTTAGTTTGTATGTAATGCCTACCTTATCTTTGAGTTGCTGGCACTTCTGGAGGGCAAGAGTAAACAACATCACCGCTTCATTTAACCACTGTATAGTACACTCAACCTGAAACATTTCATAAACCAACCGCATGAGGTTTAAGTTGATGATTAAGTTGGGGAATGATTATTTTTCTCCCACGTCCAACACAAGTGGTAGTTTCATAAAATGCAATTGTTTATTTCATAGTTTCAATTCCCCCTGTCTTTACCCTATAGAGTAAGACAGAGATATCTTTCCCTGACCGCAAGTGTGGATATCTCTGTCAAATGGGGAGAAAAGGCCTACCAAGGTACTTAAATGTTCAACACGATAGCACCATCGCCTGGGTGCAATAAAATAAAGTCTTGGCAAATGAGGACAGAAAAATCAGTGATCTACTGATGATACTGATGATTTGGTTTACATTTACATCACTGTAGTTTAAAACTTTGTAATATTTACATGACAAAACATTCCATCACGGAGAAAATCAGGGAAGTTGATGGGTGGTACATGATGGCGGATAGTGTACTCCAAGTAAGTCTCCTGGAGGACTGGACACTTGTGTCTGGAAAACTCACCTGATTCCTGGACGTGATGTCCATTCGCTGCTGACCGTTCAAATGAAGGTGATACAAAGCCAGGACCAACTTTGAGGAATGAACATAGAAACTAAGCGCTACATCACTTGGCACATGAGGGTACAACATTTGCTGAAACATAAAACAATCCATAACGGTTTTTCGTAATCCCATGGTCAATTTCACAGATCTAGTTTTCAATGGTTTCAGGTATTGAATGCAGCATCAGTTTCCTGGTTGAAAAGTGAACACCATAATTTTGTATCAAGCTTTCAGCAGTTCATATTTTTTTTTTACATATTAACTTAAATTATGTTCAACACTTTTCTTTTTCTTTTACTATATATGAAGCATATAATTTGTTATTTTCTTTTCATTTCAGAACATTTTTTGTATAGGTCTTTACATACAAAAGGAATTGGGCAACAGGCAAAGCCTATAAAAGCCCTCTCCTAAAATGTATAATTTGTTATTTCAACCTTAGGACATACTATACGTACTTACCATGTAATATATATGTGTTTCATACGTGTGGTTTTCATATTATTATTCAAGTTATATACCACTTACCATATTTACATTATTTACAAGCTCATCTATAGATTTTCGTTTGGGAAACGCTAAGCAGGATCGGCCCTGGGTAAGGTTCTTCATCACTTCATCCAGGATCTGCAAAAGTAACAAGCATTTTTGTCATATATACTGTCCAATATCCAACCTAATTGAAGAAGCAGAAAAAGCAGCAAGCAATGGTATGATGAAAACAGTATATGAAGTAACAAGAACAATTTGCAATGAAAAACGAAAACCACCTCAAGTCATCAAAGACAAGACAGGAAATCCATTATCTAGCCATGATGAGAAACAGGAAAGTTGGAAAGAACACTTTGAATAAGTTTTAAACAGACTGGACCAGACATTCCACTTGACATCAATCTTAACTATGAAATTGAAGAAAGACAGATAGATACTGGTCCTATCAGGAAAGAGGAAATTACAAAAGCATTGAAAAGATTAAAAAATGGGAAATCAGGAGGTGTAGATGGTATAACAGCTGAGATCCTAAAAGCAGATACAATAACAACTACCAAATATTTGCTTAAGTTTTTCAACATGATATGGATAGGAGAGGAAATACCAAAGGAGTGGAGTAAAGGTCTTATTGTTAAAATACTTAAGAAAGGAGATAGAACAGTATGTGACATAACACTACTATCTGTGCCTAGTAAGGTATTCACCAAAATCATCATACAAAGGACCCAGGAAGGAATAGATGAAGAGCTAAGACAAGAACAAGCTGGCTGCAGAAGGGGGAAGAGCAACTCTTCACTTTACGAAACATCATTGAACAATGTTCTGAATGGAATCATCCTTTATACATACATTTTGTAGACTTCGAGAAGGCGTTTGATTCCATCCACAGGGAAAGCTTATGGTCCACCATGAAAGCATATCACATCCCAGACAAACTCATCACAGTAATAAAACTCTTTTATGACACATTCAAATGTTCAGTCATAGACGAAGGGATACAATCTGATTGGTTCAAAGTTAAAACAGGAGTAAAGCAAGGCTGCACGTTGTCTGACTTCTTATTTCTGTTAGCCATTGACTATGTCATGAAGCAAACAATAAAAGAACATGAACAGGAAAACAATGGAAATTTATCACCAAATTAGAAGACCTTGATTTTGCAGATGATCTTGCACTACTATCTTCCAAATTCCAACATATACAGCTGAAACAAACAAACTTCAAGAAAATGCCAGCAAGATAGGATTGAAGGTAAATACTTCCAAGACTAAAGTAATGCTGATGAACACCACTGATAACAACCCAGTGAAGTTAAATGAAAAAGACCTAGAAGATGTTGATACCTTTACTTACCTAGGAGGAATAGTAACAACAAAAGGTGGCTGTGACAATGATATAGACAACAGGTTCAAGAAAGCGAAAGGCCAATTCAGGAGGTTAACCCTTTCACCCCTATGTAACTTTAGTAGACTCTACAATGCATTGATATGGAGGGGTCCATTATGGTCTACAGTGGTGAAAGGGTTAAGGAAAATATGGAGATCATCAGTACTGTCATTCAAAACAAAGGTCAGGCTATTTAACAGCCTGGTTATATCGGTTCTACTGTATGGATGTGAAACCTGGAAGACAACAGAACAAGACAAAAAGAAATTGAACACCTTCCAAACTAGATGTCTGACACAAATTTTGAAAATAAGATGGCCCAACATCATATCAAATGAAAACCTTCACATCAGAGCTGGAACAAAGAAACTTAGTGATGATATTATGGAACGTCGTTGGAGATGGATTGGCCATGTACTAAGAATGGACACTAACAGCATATGTTCAGTGGCACTGACATGGAAACCAGAGGGAAAAGGGAAGGTAGGACGTCCCAAAACCACCTGGAGACGGACTGTTGAGACAGAAAGAACAACACTTGGATGGAACAGCTGGGCTACAGCAAGGACAACAGCTAAAGACCGTGTCAAATGGAAAAAATGTAACAGGGCCTTAAATGCCGACCGGCATGAAGAGGATAGGTGAGGGGTGAGACTGTCCAATATCAACCAGAAATTATAAACTGCTTTGTTGAAAATATGTCTCTACTAGCTAAGAGAGTGAATTTGCATTCTTCCTCCTCCAATCGGTTGCATATTTATCAAGATATCTTTAATGGTTAACAAGAGGCCCAATGCATCGCTCACCTGGTATTAATCTCACACTTGTAACCTTAAAAGTGATCTAAAATAAAGCTAAAGGCAAAATATCAGTATTTATGACTATAAGTCATTCAAAAGAACCTTTTAAAAGATTTGAAAACATTTCACCTCTGTGACCTTGAAAAACAAATTTTATAGCTTCATCTCAGGTCTCAGGATACAACTTGCAAAATATCACCACCCTATCCTTTGTTTATTTAGATTATGTCATTTAAATGTTTATACATATTTGACCAAATGTGACCTTGAAAGTGTGCTAAGGTCATTCAAATGAAAAAGATTGATAACCCTTCATCCAGGCATGCCACTGGCTAAATATCAATATTCCTGGCCTCATGGTTATTCACAAGAAGGTTTTTTAAAGATTTTAAACAAATTTGAACCCTGTGACCTTGAATATAAGCCAAGGTCATTCACTTTAACAAACTTGGTAGCCCTTGATCTCATTATGCTTCTGACCAGATATCAACATGCTGTGCATTTTGGTTATTCAGAAGAAGTCATTTAAAGTAAAACTTTGATCTTGAGATGAATTACAGTATAATGCACATTGAGACTTGAAACTACTGTGAATATTTGTGCATTGTGCGCACTCGTGTAAAATGCGCAGGTTTTTTTTTGTGGGTGGGGGTGGGGGTGGGGGGAGTTTTTACGCTGAACTAAAAGCACCAACCAGGTAGGTAAGTAGAAGCATGAAACAAATAACCACCAACATCATCAATCATCAGTGAATTCTGTGTCTGATAATTTCAAAATAAAAATATGTCGAACTTTCTTCAGACATCATGGCCATCCAAGAGTGGTGCTATAATGATTGGATACGATTATTTGATTGGCAGAGACAGGTTTAGAGGTGAGCTACATAACTTATCTCCTCAATAGCATCTAGACCTTGTGATAGAAGTAGAGCTGGCATAAAGACAATGAGGCAGTAACTATCAATACCACTGGTCATCTAGACCTTACAGCTGGATCAGGGTTAGTGCTACAATAGAATGGTATGCAGTACTTTAACCTACCAATATCACTTCCTTGGCACTTTTGTATGTGTGGTCCCTATCTTGGCCCTCTACCTGTAGTCTGGCAGTGTACAGGAAGTTGCTGGCATCCTGGATCTGACAAATATGAAACATACACTAGTTTTAGAATCATTGCTACCATAGTTATATTATAGCTGAACCTAAACTTCATTGTCAATCACTCATCAACCATATATAAGTCCAATTGACAATACAATTCTTACTGACCATAACACAATCACTCACCTACAAAATATAATTCCCACAGACCGTACAATTCTAACTGACCACATCACAATCCTTACTTTAAGGAAACGACTGATATATAGGCTTAGCCTGTCGTCTCATCCCTTACATTTCTTGTTATCTGTTCATTTGTATAATTGTAATTTTAATGTATTACCAATAAGATATTTTGAATTGAATCCTTACTGGCCATCTCATTCCTCATTGACATACAGTCCACAATTCTCAGTGATAAATTTGGACTGTGATACTTCTGACTCACCTGTTGTAGTTTCCACACCCTCTCCTGTCCAAATCCTGTCCTAAACTGACTGTGATCTTTTCCTTGCTTGTGTTTGAAGGTTATATCCTAGTAAAAAAATCGTGATTTTTTACCATAGTGACAGTTGATCGAATATTTTTTTACACTTGGTACAATTTTGATTTCATAGTTATTCTGATATATTTTGCAAAAAACACACTATGCTGGGACAGACAAAGACATCTTGTGACCCCTGGCCATCACCTGCCATTTTTTTCTTTCCTTGTACTAACTGGTTCAATTTATACAGACTTTTAACCCTTTCACCCCTATGTAACTTTAGTAGACTTCACCATGCATTGATCTGGATGAGTCCATTATGGTCTACAGTGGTAAAAGGTTTAAATAAATATATTGTAGACCCCATTATTATCAAGTGCCTATACCCTCATATAGTCATATCTGGAATAGACTCAAAGTATAGTGATAGTTGATACTGGGTATGTTAAATTTTTGATTCATATATTTTGGTATATTAAAGCAAAAAATAATATTTCATTGTAAAAATAACACATTATTATTCACAGTAAATTGAATTTTCTATACAGTGAAAATAACAACAAACTAATGTGATGTGAATGGAAAAGTTGACATAATCAAATGATATGTCTCAATGTCGTTTGAGATATTACAGACAGTACAGATAATATTTTTGGTCCTTAAAACAATATTTCATTTTCATATCTCAGAATTCATTGTGCTTTGCATTTAAGAAGACAACAATTATTATTCCCTCTAAATGATGAAATATTTCTATTTTGTTGTTGTTGTTGTTGAAAATACTCAGGAATATACCCTAAAGTGTTTATTAAATTCAAACACATAAATAAAAAAAATCTGTGAGTATTTTTTATATGTTGTTGAATTCAATTTGAACAAGGTTGCTGATCTGTATACAGGTGAATTGTATGGTACGTATATACTTACTGCATCACATATACTGTCTCCGAGTAATGTTATCACACACTTCACCTGGTTGATGCCTCCACTGGAACAACACATTGTTAACAAAAAATATTAACTCTTAATATCGACATGAAAATGAAGCAAAATTTGATAAAGAACTGGGGATAACGATAAAAAAACATGTTTGTATAATTTCTTAAGTCTATATATATTGTCAAAATAAATTGTCTAATTTCCCAGGAATCTGACCCTTTATCAAGATTAAAGCATCAGGATAAAGCAGGTCTATATATACCTTGTCTTCCAGTTTCCAGTATAAAGCAGAAGACAGACAAGAAAACCCCTGATTCTGTAGGAGGCCCTACATTAGGCACTGCATTTAATCATGCAGTTCAATAGAGCAGGTCTATTCTTTCCCACAACCTGTACAGGTCTGGATTGGATAAATAAAAGGGCCCAAATACATCAATATGGACCTGATCATGTCTCCTCAATTTCTTTTTTCTTGCAAAGACTTGGTATAACTTACTTTGGACTTGACATGAGGATTCTCTGAGAATGAACCAGGCTGTGATCTCCTGTAACAAATTAAAGGTTAATAAATAAATTGGACCACCTCATTGCAGTCAGTTGATACATGTACATGTTATTAACAACATACCTCAATACAGGTCAATACACTGTACAATAACACTAGGACCAGACAACAACTGGCCATGGTAGATTATATACTAAAACAATGAAGTCCAGGGCCTGTATCCATGAAACCATTCTTATGCTCAAGCATGGATTCTGTGTTCAAGCCAACTTTCGTGTAACTTGCTTAAATTAGGTGTCATAATCAAAATCTCAAGTGTTACCATTGAAAACAGTATTTGGCTTGAGTCTCACCAAATTTCTTCCATATCATTGACAAAATGTGATTTTATCTATTTATTTTTCACATTAATAAGAAATTGAGTTTGATCATAGAATCTGAGTTCGAGCATGGAACGGTTTCTTGAATACGGGCCCTGGTTGTGAGATTCTTAGAAATCATGTTCCTGATGTTACTAAATATATATGTCAGAACACTTCTCTTCAGTAATAAATTGTCTTATGTTATTAAACCAGGGAAGAACGTACTTAGTCTAGTAGTTGTCCTGAATAATGATGTTCGATTACATTTTCTTTCTGCATTTTCCCCCCTAAATCAAAATGAGGTGGGAAGGGGTGGGGTTGGATCTCTGACACTTCTATGTTTAGATTTTCCTATGATGTATTGACGACTCAAACAATAATGCCGATCCATACATTTGGTATGATTGAACTAACATAAATTGATGCGGTTCATGCATGCATGGAAAAACATGGACGGATCATACAATGATGGAGAGAAGAACAGACAGCTAAATTGTTATACATATAGAGCTTGTTCTTCTTTAAAACTTTGGAACTGAGAAATACAAATTTGTTCAGAAATTCTGAAATTTTAAGTAAGAATAATATACATAACAAACAAGAGTCAACAATTGTATCGTCAACATAAGGCGTTTCAAAAAAATTGTTTAACAGTATATAAGCATTATATCTGAAAATAGCAGAAGATCCTTAGTAAACCCAATTTTTCTGATTTTGTTTTAGCTACCGTAACTAAAGGCAGAATAAAACAGAAAATCCTATCGCCCTCATTTTCGCGTTGATATGCAATTAGATTTTCAAATAATGACTTAAGATAATTAAGTTGGAAGTTTTACTTTCAGATTTGAATCATATTCATACAAAATAGTACAAAAAATGCACAGAAAGCAAAATCTGAAAAGTGAACAACAAAACAACAAACCCCAACATACAAAATTCTACGACCAAACAGATTTTTCTAAAAAATAAACACACAGAAAGCATTAAATTATAACTGTAAAGCACAATCCCGAAACAGCACAAAACTACACAATATCAGAGGAAAACAGAAACATTTCCATCAGTGAGGTCTCTTCATGTACAGGTATGAAAACAAACAGCTAGGGTAAAAAAAGAAATGTGCAAAACTCATTCCCATATCCCTAGTTTATGAAAATGTTCTCAGGTGACCACAAAATGAACTTTCATGATTATTTAGATCTAGTTATAATATATAATTTCGAAATAGTGCTGATGAAAAAAATCTCAAATATTAAAAAGCATACAATTCAACATAGCCCTCATTTTCTCGCACCTCAGACAGGGATATCCCACGTGATACCCAGTGATATATTTTCTATTTCCTCGGATCTGTCTGGCATCGTTACATGACATTTCGCGGAATTTTCACAAAGCAATGTATTCATTCGCGCAATAAAGGGTTGAAATTGACAATCCACGTTATTGATATTCTGTTATATGTATTATTTTGATGTTGTAAGATTCCTGTTGTTGTAGAAAAAATATAATCTTCACTGTGAAATATATGTACGTTAATGTCTTATTTGCAAAGACAGACTTAATTTTAACGCAGAAGCATTCAGATGTATCTTTAGTAGTGAATAGGGCATACTTATTTGAGGCCCCAGACAAGATTCTTGTTGACTTCAGCAAAATTGAAAAGTTTTTCAAACTAAATGGTGCGAGAAAAAACACAATTACTTGTAACTGAGCAAGATCAGGTTATCTCAGTCTCTGGCTAAGATTCTGTAACATCCCAACCTCGGCTTACGCCTCAGTTGGGATTATGTTAAAGAATTTAAGCCCTCAACTGAGATAACCCGATCTCGCTCAGTTACAGGTAATTGATTTTATAATTCTTTGCCACCATGCTTAGGTTTGGAATACAAAGACGAAGAAAAACACCCAGCATAGACCTTGCTAATAACATTACCAGTGGTTTCATTAATGTTGTTTTTCTAACAAAATAAGTAAGCAAAAATACAATTTTGTTACATATTCCTATGTACATGTGTAACCAAATTAACCATTTCTTTGAGACGCCACTTTTCAAAAGGCTGCTATATAGCTATCACTGATTACAATTATTACCCTGTCTAATCTGACACCTTGTGGAACACAGTATATTGGTCAACTTAGACAGGTTTTCAAAATACACAGGTCTTACTTGGTAGTTTTCATAAGAAATGGGAATAACATTATATATCAGAATAATCAGGAGTCAGATATAACAGTATGTCAGAATACTCAGGGGTCAAATCAGACAGGTTTCACTTTATAACAATTTTACAACATTAAAGGAAACCTACCACTTATATAATTTCAGCACCTTATTTAGTGAATCCAAGTACAGCGGAATTTTCTAATGTTTTGTCTGGGAGCCAGGGAGCCATAAGTGTGAGTAAGTCTTAAGCCTCTTACGTTTCCAAATATGTTTTTAAAATCAATTTTGCATAATCAGAAAACCTGTGAAAAGCAGACATTCAACTGCATGCTAGTGATTTACATATAAACTGAACATCCATCTATATAGGTCTATCTGCAAAAGTTTCAGTGTAAAATAAACATGTGTTTTCTAAAAAACCTGTTTCTAAATGTAAAGTAATATAAACTTTATTTATTTTACAACAATTATGAAACAAGTTATTTCAACTTATATTATTCGCCCTTGTTGTAAAGAATGTTAGGGCGTGGGGGTCTGAATGTGGGAGGAAACCGGAGTACCCGGAGAAAACCACATTTGCGGGCAGGTGACACTATACCTTTTCACGTAATCAGGGAATCGAACCCTGGTCGCCTTAGTGAAAGGCAAGTGCTTTATCCACTGCGCCACCCGATCACATAAAAATAAAGTATTGGCTGTAAGTGTGTTCTGCTTGGACAGGGTCGTATGTGGGAAATTTGACATACAAAGGTGCATTCCAATATAATAGTGGGATGTATGAAAGTACAACAAAATATGTGGGCGGTGAGATGAATGGTGATATCACATCTGTGTCAGGAGTACAACGATACCGGATACTTATTTACTAAGTGTAGTGTATATGGGTGCAGGCAATAATCAATGTACAAAAGAAATTGTTATATTTTGTTGAAATTGGCTATCATTCTTGGAATGGTATAAAGGAGGAGGATTTTTTTTCTGAGGATTTCTTTTAAATTCTTTTCATATTTTTCATTTAATGGTGGGTACTTGGAAGTCTTGGAAAAAAGAGAATGGAAATATAAATGGGAGGATAAACATAACAACATTAAAAAAATAAATAAAAAATGTCAGACTCGCAAAATAAATAGGCACAATAGGTGAGGCAGTACAGTAGAGATGAAAGTAAAGATTTTACCACCATCTTGTTGATTTCGAGTTATCTGCTCCTGATTCTCAAACGAAAAATCTGCATGAATTCATATAAAAAAAATCTGTAGCGATGATATTTTAATCAATGAATAAGAACATAAATGAATCCATTACACTTTACGGTAAACCCAACACCACACAGTAACTTAGAAAGGTTTGTGTAGGTTTGCTAAACAATGTTACAACTTTAAATACAATGTTCTTGACTTGACATGACTTGACGTGCCCAATAAAATAAGTACAGTAATCAAATATATGAATTTGCTTATAATATATACTTAAAAAAAAAACCACCCAGCAACTATCCATCTCTGATCTAGCTGTCAAATTCATGAGAAAACATACATGTGTATAAAATGTATATATATATATACAAAAACCTCTTATGATAAAATCTGTTAGTCAAGAATATATGTAGTTATTAATATCAATTTAATAAATTAACATTTTTTTTTTAAATATAAAGACATCATACCTGGACTTGCTTTTATCAGAAACCTTCGACAGCATTCCTAGAAAAAAATAATATATAAAAATATAACTAATTTGAATTTGTGAAATTAATGATAATTAGTTTAGTTTACATCATCTTGTAAAAAATAGCTTTTTCTACAAAAATCATGAAAAAGGAAATATCTAAATAGTACCTGTATATATGCAGAAAGTATATGGCAGAAAGTATATATATATACGTAACAAGCTGACAAACAATTTTTACAAGCAGCAGCATTTGTCTGGAAGTATGCTGTATATCAATGATTAAATAATATTTTGAAAAGCATCTGATTTTTTTTTTAGATGATCACATATTTTGGAAAAGTATGAACAGCATGAACCATTAACTTGTGTTAATAGTGATGTCATTTTCAACGAACTTCCAGGTATTAACCTCCCCTTAAAAAAAATCAATGTACTGGTAAACAAATCAAAAATACTTCTAGTTCCTAATTTTCTAAAATATCTGATAAAACATTCTTTTGATTTAAAACACATACAACAGAAAGTGGATCATCCAAACTTCAAACTTTCAAATTATTTGAACCAGAGTTGTTTTTCATGATAATATCTTGTGCTTCAACACTATATGACTGGTTATGTGGATCATCCGAACTTCAAACTTTCAAATTATTTGAACCAGGGTTGTTTTTCATGATAATATCTTGTGCTTCAACACTGTGACTGGTTATGTCAACGACTGCTTATCTCGACCTTTTTCTAGTTTTGGATAGTCAACTTTCTGTTGTATATATATTTCACATCTCTGAATATTAAAATAACAATATTCTCACCACAAGTGTCTCGTGAACTTCCTCCAGAACTTGATGCACCTGCTCTTGGAGGAGCCATTCCAGTTCTTTTCTCTGAAACAAGTCAATACCACCTATGATTGTCACTAATAAATATTCAAATAGAGGTAATCATTAATATACAATGAACAACAGTAATTAACCAAGTGTCCAAGGATCAATATTTACTCGCTATACATATATATAAGGGTCAGATACAAGTTGATGTATCAGATATGGTTCCAACTGGCTGTAATGCACAGATGATGTCATTGTCTAGCTGAGTTTAATGTTGTTGGATTATAAAATAATATTCTGACATAATGTATGTTTAAATTTTTATTCTGGGTAAATTGACAATGCAATTATTCCATTGGACTGGAGTCTGCAGTACGATTTCTTTTAATTGGCTTATGAGTATTGACGTCATCAGAAATTTTGTCATTGTTTCGTGTCGCGATAATTCTAGTTATCAAGCTCTGATCCGTACAAAATTTCTTATATTGACCATCATCCTTTTGGCAAGTTAGAGTATTTGTAGGTGATAATTTCACCTTAAACAGGGTGTATACTTTCATTCGGAAAATGATGTTCTATGTGAATTGGTATATATATATCAGAATTAATTAACTCATTGTGCAGCCAGCTTTAATCAATTTCTTGTACAATGCTCTATTAGATCCTCTTGGAACATGTCGAGTCAAATAAATTAAGGAATATGTCATATAAAATTCTGTAGATTAAACAATAGCTAATGAGCACTTGCAAAAACACTGTACATGTAAATATTTTTGAAGTCTGAAATTCTGTCAAAAATTAATAATAACTAATTAATATGCTTAATCTATTTTTTAAGCATGTTATAGTCTTTTTATGCTTTTACTGTTATTATTATTTTTTTACAGATTTTCAGACTCCTGTGGTATTTATAATCTAATTCTGTGGTTTAATCACATTTAAACTAGCAGTGAATGCAACTTTTGAAAGGAACTGAGAAAAGAATTGTTACTATTCATCAAGTTATTTGTTTTGAAAATTATGTTCTGTTATCAGTTAAAAGTTATTGTAACAGGAGAAAGAGAAATGCAACAGCCACACTGGGGTTCAAACCCCTAACCATCTAAACTCTAGACGGACACTCTAACCAATTTATATAAGCTTCCTGGTCGCCGGTGATCGACCCAGTCCAGTTCCGCTACATTCCTCCTCCTTCAACAAATTCTTTGATCCTGAAGACACACAAGACCCTATTACCACCCTCCGTGGGTATATTTTGTTTGGCGCCAAATTTGTTACAGGAGAAAGGGAAATGCAACGGCAAGACCAGGGTTCGAACCCGGGGCCCTCCGAACTCGAGACAACCGCTCTAACCAATTGAGCTTCATTGTACCTGGTAGGCGGGGATTGACCCAGTCCAGTTACGCTATGTAGTTATAACAGAAATCAATGTCACCAGAAAATAATAATTCCTTACACACTAGAATTATTGCTAGATCAATATAACCACGGAATTATCTAAGTCCGTGATATAACCTTTTTTTTTTTTAAATGGTATTTTATCAGAAAGACAATCAATCAGTTATATTATAATTTTTGTTAACACGCATCAGAGAGATACATATCGATTCACTAAATAAAATACCTGTCTGATATTAAGTGAGTTGACAATGAGTGAATGACGGAATGTGATGACATGTAGATCTACTGTACACATGTACAATAAATACACATGTAAATAGCAGGTGCGTGTCGTGTCATATGATTAAATAAAGGTTTCGAGTTTCTTAGGTACGGAAATACGCCTACCAATACACATACAATAAAAATGGTTTTCAATTTATTGAATGATACAAAGACGTTCACAAATATCAACTTACCAGCACCTCGATTTCTTCAGCATTTTCTTCCATCTCAAAATTTCATGTTTTCGTCTACAATTTTTTTTCTATTTTCCGGGTAAAAGAGTTCCAAAGTTTGAATTATTTCCCTTATTCCAAGATGGCTGCGCCCATGGAAAGCACACCGACTGTTGTCAAAGCTAGTGTTAATAGGAAGATTATCAAAGGTTTGTCACACTTTGGCTTGTTTTGTATCAATATTCTCAAATTTCATTTGATTAAAGATCGACCCATAGCTCTAGGACATCATTTTGTTTCACCTCTCTTTGATATCAATGTTTGCTTCAACCTGTCAACAATCTAACAGCTGTACACAGTACAGTATTAATATTTGGCTATGCCAATTAACAAAACATATTTGGTGTTTCCGGTAACCCAACCTACCATTACTTTTTGTGCCTACCTTAACTTTTGAAGGCAATTTTCAAAGAAGCACTGTTAAAGTCTAGAGCTCTTGTTTTTTTTACCTACCTATACCTTCCTACCCTAAATTTTCCCATCATGTTACAGGAAACACTATATTTTATGTTTTCTGACCCTACCTATCTATAGATCCTTAGTCTGGGCTGCTTTCGTTTATTGTGATCCAAACAGTTGATCTGGTTGGACCAGAGTTGTTCGTTTATGAAATAAGGTCCTAAAGTAATATTATGCTGTTTTCAGGCAAGCCTTGACAAAGCCTTGCAAGGTTGCATAAACATTCCATGTCTGCCAGAATTTATACACAGAAATGTTATGTTTAAATACAGACGAACCAATTGTTCCACATTAAATCAGATAAAAATATTACACACAAAAATGCATTTAATTAATTGAACTTGTGCATTACAATTTGTATGAAATAATGAAAAATGTATGGCATCAACAATTGAGAAAAAGATATTTGATATTTTGTATTATGAACTGCCATTAATTTGTTTCCAAAGATGAAAATCCTTAACAGAATTTCTCAAAAACAGGTATTTTCATCTCAATCAGTGAATGTTTTTGATGCATTATTTTTAACTACACCTTAGGAGAATTCTAATATTAATAAGTAGTTATAATAATATGGTATAAAAAATTGCTGAGAAATAACTAAGGTTATGAATAGCAAGTGAAAGTGTACAGTCTCACTAACAGCATACAGTGTATTATACCTATAATGGCAAAGTTTTTTTGTAAGAACAGTATGAAGTTAAAACGGTGTTGTGTCTAACCTTATTATGGTGGACACAGTTTATGAAAGTGTTGATGGATATTTTTCCAGGCTGTCAGATTGCTGTTAATCAAATATTGTTTTAAACATTTACATGTGTTTGTATAATATATATATATATTTGGGGGATGATCCTACCTATCTTCTGCCCTTCTTCTTGCTGCTTTCCTTCTCTCACTGTTTCTACTATAAGATCGGATAAAGTTAATTCACTGCCATCCATAATGTATTTAAACAACATGATGTATTAAGGAGAGGGTGTTACTAAGCTGGCAAAACTTGTGCTCAAACCTAGTTGTCCTTATTTACAATAATAAAAATATGTTTAAACAAACCGTATTATCAAAATACAAGTACATTGTATGTCCAATGAATTATGTATTTATTATATTCAATACTCGAAGGACATACAGTAATTATATATCAGCAAACAGGCTTGGATAAAATGTGTGCAGCAACTTGGAATAAGACTGCATAGTAGGTAAATTAGTGTCTTCTGAGACTCGACAAAATGAACGCATATATATAATTTTTGGTGGAAAAAACCCCATTTTGTTTTTTGTTAAGAAGCATAATGGTTTCAGCTGTTGTCTTACAAGACCAAAAAACCCCAACACAAATAAAATCACTGATCTTGCAGACACCATATATATTTATACCTATAATGTCCCAGATTATAACTTCTGTTGATGGTTTAATTCATGGTGCCATATTTTTGTACCAATTTTATTTAGGCACCGTTTAAATCATATTATTTGCTTCATTAATTCCATGTAAAAAACATTGTGGAAAATGAAATAGATAATCTGGTTGAATAATAAGAATTTATCTTCTTACTTAAGCAGCTGTACTTTTTTTCAGGGCGGTTACGTATTTAGGCTAAACTTTCAGAGAAACAATCAAAAGGTAAAACAAAAAATAGTGTGTTCCTGTAACATGTTCGAAAAATTCAGAGTAAGAAGGAAACTATCTTTTTTTTTTAGAAATAATTGTATGTGTTTTATATTGGCAATTGATCTTAACTTTAATAGTGCTTCTTTAAAGAATTACATGAACAATTTGGGGTATAGGCGCAGAAGGTTAAGGTAGGTATAGGGTTACTGGAAGCACAACATGTTTTTTATTTGGCCTGATTTAAATACATGTATGGAAATTAATTATGATTGCAGGAGCTGGTCCAAGACGTGCTGCCCACCAGATTCCTGAGGATATTCTCAATGATGTAAAGCTACAAGAAGCTATCAAACAGGTACACCCTTGTACAGTCTCTTGCTTTTTCACTATTTCTGAATACATTCTGGGCTACATTTGCATTAGATTTATAGTTGAAAATAAATTTGAAAGTATAAACATGTTATGTGAAATGAATATATAAAAAAATAATTAAATCTAGACAGAGAAAATCCTTTAATGTGTGTATGTACTTGAAAGATGAATGCATTATTCTTTAAAATTTACAATTATAATTTGTAATATTGGGTAATATATAAATGTTATCGCTGTGATATAACAATACCTAGCACTGTATTGTACATTTGTATAAATATATTGTGATAGGCATGCATGACCAGGGTTTACTGATAGAATAAAAAGTTCTGGTCTAAGGGACAGGGTCCATTCCCTTCACTATAATTTATCAAATTGTACATAATTTTTTTTATTTTTTTTAAAGTTTGGAAAATTCGGCATCATTCATATTTTCCTAAATTGATGCCCCCACAGGGCATTTATTACGTCATATATTGCATGTTCAATTTATACTGTAAGTTTATAACAAAAAAAAGGTCTCTATCTTGTGAATGTTTCGATATGTTATTAATATGTTATTATATATTACAGCTACCAGATAACTACAATTTTGAGATATTTAAGACGATATGGAGGGTACGGACAACACAAGCCAAGAGAGGTGATTATTTAAAGATATATATACATGTATGTACCAAATTAGCTGCGATAACGTAGCTTTGGACGACGGACGGACGAATTCTGATAGATGGTCGTACGGAGCGGAGAGTAGGCAGGGTATGAGTATTCGTTCTAGTGCAAAATGAGTATACCTGTGCTGGAAAGGTGATCGGTGACGAGATTTATAGTTGGTTAGAATGGCTGCCTAAAGACTTGGTCTAGCGCCATTGCAATTTTCAAATAGTACCAAATTATATTTGACACCAAACTCATTATACCCACGGAGGATGGTACAAAATGTATAGGAATTCCTAGGTATAACAGTCTCGGAGGGCAAAGACGTTGTTGAAGAAAAGAGGAATGTAAGTGCAACTTGATTGGGTTAGATTGACAGAGAGTTAGGCTTCAAATACTAGTATGGCCATCGCGGTCTTCCACTCTTTTTTTACTTATACATGTCATATATTACAAATTATTGTTACACATTATTGTTTATGAAACTGCCTCTAGTGAATTTCGTAAGTTAAGATTGGGTAGTTTATTTGATGGTATTAATACATTCGATAATTTACATTGTAGAACAGCTGGACTATATATATATGATCAAACACTTTCCCTAAACAAAGTATGTAATTTGCCTACCTATGTAATTTGCGCAGGTACTTATTTTAGACTGAAAATGCTGAAAAAAACTTTTTCTTATGAGTTTTGCGTATGAATGGTTTCCAGAATGAAACTTTGAAACAAATATGTGCTTTCTTATGTCATTAATTAATTAAATGTATTACTTGTTTTTCAATTTACCGAGTTTAGCTCTTTTGTGGATTGACAGCTATTTTAAAGAAAAAATAGCGCTTGTGAAAAATATGCATATACCTGTAAATCGAGGTACCTTGGTATATGATGTACATATTTCATATACTTTTTGTTGGAATCTGGATTATTGAGGTTCTCATGTACTGTACCCGTTATTATATTTACAGTTGCACTCCAGTTTCCCGAGGGATTGTTACTGTTTGCCTGTACTATTGCTGACATCATTGAGGAGTAAGTATGATTATATGGACAAATGCAGGGAAATGTTGTTTTTGTGTGAAACAGGATTTTCACATTGGTTTTAAGGGTCCCCGTACCACTGCCATAAACTTAAACTAAGTGATGGAAACTGTTTTTTTCCCTGGATGACTACCTGCTACCTGGTTAACGGAAGTGTTCCGGCCCAACTGTGCTACAGTTATATTCAAACGGAAGTTAAGGGGATGTTACTGTAAATAAATATATATATGTACGAAAAATGACAGTGCAGTGGGACAGGGATCTTTAATATAACCATTGAATGAGAAGGAAATTGAACATAGGGAAAAAATCAATCATGTGTTTTATATTTAATTAACACTCTGTTGAATATACAAGGTTACGCACATTACATTTTCTGCACCCCTGGAATATATTATGACGAAATTGAAGGCTCTGTATGCACTAGTTTGAGCCCTCATATATAGATATACATTAAAAGAATCTCGTAGTCCGATAATGGTAAAATGGACAGGCTTTGAAATCGGGTGTCGCTCCTCTGTAGTCTTCAAAGGACATGTATCAGACTTGTGATTGGTCAGTTTTTTTCTCCAAAAATCTCGGTCTTTGTGTTCATGTTCAGAAAAATCTACTTATGTTATACAGATTCACAGAGGCGGACACACTAATCATGGGTGATGTGACATATGGAGCCTGCTGTGTCGATGACTTCACTGCCAGGGCTTTAGGGGCGGAGCTTATGATTCATTATGGACACAGTTGTCTAGGTAAAGTTAAAATACTGCCTGAATTTCAAACAAAATAAAAATCTTACCAGTACAGATAACAATTACTTTGCTTTGTTTGTCAATAGACACAATATTTCTGTTAGATTCTAAACAATTCCAATCTGACAGGGAAAGATCTAAATTTTTGTCTGTTCAGTGTTGGAGCAAACTCTTCTTTATGTTCTCTTTATGAACAAATATAACATTATTTATCTGAATTTATCATTTCCCGTTATATGGCAAGTCAATCACAAGGTAAAATATCTTGTGAATTTTCATTAAAACTCATTCAAACAAGAGTTACACAGTGTAGCCTCATTAGCTAAGTCACCACATATGTGATTGTCCCACTAAGCTATCCAGCCAGTGTTTCAGGGGACAGTGGTATGCCACTACATATGAATGAGCCACTGAAAAACAAAACAGACCCATAACAAGTTGAAAACCTATACAACCTCCAGTTCACACACACAGAATCGTCCATGTGGAGGTTCAAAGGGGAATCATGTAGTTAGTACTTTATGAAAGACTGCTCCCATACGCTTCCGGTTATGTTGAATATGGATGGATTGTCCTTGACCCTTGTTGTTTGTTACTATAAATAGTTCCGATAGACAGGACTGAAGGGATACAGATGCTGTATGTCTTCGTGGACATCAAAATTGACACAGCTCACTTCTTGGACACACTCCATCACAACTTCTCACCTGGTTCTCACCTAGCCCTCGTCAGTACCATTCAGTTTGTGGCAGCTTTACAGGTAAAAAACTCACCTTATCTGACCTGTCCTTTGTCAGAATTGTACAGATTTTGATTGCTTTACATTTAAATTTTCATTTTCTTTCTGTATCAGCTGTCTTTTGTCAGAACTATACAGCTCTGATGTATTTTTTCCATGATAATTAATGCATCCATTTTTTTGTCAAGAGTTGCCATTTTGTGGTTTTTACTAATGATGTTGAACAGAGTTATACTTGTTATCACATAAACAAAATGTCGTCTGAGTTGATATCACTTACTATAATTGTATTTTCATTATTCAGTCTGCAGCTAACGAGCTAAAGACTGAGTTCCAGGTCACTATTCCACAGTCCAAACCGTTGTCACCAGGAGAAATTCTGGGGTGTACATCTCCCAAACTGTCACCAGATGTCACTGCTCTAATGTAAGTATTTTTGTTGAAGTATGTTTTATCCCACCATCATCAGTTGGTGAGCTTTTCTCAAGAAGTACTGGACAGATCTTTTCTAAAATGTCTTATAGAGGTTCCCCTTGGTCCGTAGTTGTGTATTTTTAATTTTTTAAGAGGGTGGATCTGCAATGTCATTTTATTGTTCATTTTAATTCATCATGATGTCACATTTGTCAGGATGTGAAAGGAGGTGAAAGAGAAATCTTGAGCAAGTAAAACAAGCGACAACTCTGTGTTTGGTTGGAGAGACTTTGTTGTGACCCCCATCACCCAAATTTCTTTCACTTCTATTCTCCAAAGACATTTTCAACATTTATTTTAGAACCCACCGCCACTTAGTATTAATAATAGTGCCTCCCTGCCCCTGCCCTTGCCCCCTATTATTCAAGTCTTGAATAATACATATCTTCTTTTTTTAACTCACAGTTACCTAGGAGACGGCAGGTTTCATCTTGAGAGCGTCATGATCAGTAATCCACAGATTCCTGCCTACAGGTATATATATAGACCTATGTTTATATGTTTATAATATGACATATGGACTAACATAGGAATGACCCATACAGTATTTAGTAGGACCCTACAGGAAACAGGTACCTCTCCTTTAAAATACCTACCTGGGGATGCATGACACCTTCAGCATAATATTCCCCAGAAAAGTCTCTTAGTGAATACAAAATATTATGCATCATTAGTAGCAGTTTGTTTTAAATCAACACTTAACTTGTAGCAGAAATTAAATGAATATCAGCTCTCATCTTTTAAACAAACTTTAATATAAACAAACTTTAATATATAATGCTCTGCTGCATTGTTTGTTCGAAGTAATTAACAGGAACATTTATCCCTGTAGGTATGATCCATACAGCAAGATATTCTCAAGAGAGTATTATGAGACGGAAAAGATGCATACTGTACGGAAGCAGGCCATATCTCGTGCAGCTCAGAGTGGAAAGTTTGGTGTGATACTTGGCACACTGGGGCGTCAAGGATCGCCAAAGATTTTACAGGTAAGTTTTTTTCCGCATCACTGATTAATAAGTGAGTAATTTTCCTTTGTGTGGTTATAACTTGTGTCAAGGTGTGGAACAGGAAATATTAAATCAATATTATTTTCAATTGAAATATAGAGGCAGAACTGAGATTTTAGGTTGAGGTGTTGGATATAAAAAGATGAGGGAAAACTATTTGACGATTTTATCAATATCTCCCTCTCACCGTCCAAACCCTTTGGACAGTTTTAAGAAAGGCCATTGTTAAACTATGTCTATCTTCACATTGTCTTCTTACTGAATTGGGCAGATACAGAATTGTTCCACGTCAGCTGCAAACTGGCCCTGTGTGTCTTAATAATGTCTAAATAAAGGACAAGTATCATTTCATTTTAAAATGCCCCCTGTATAACAATCTGAGAAACAAATATATAAAGCTGTATTATCAAATAAATTCTTCTGTCTTAAAAGAAGTTATATTCTAAAAGTAGGAAGGAATTTTGGAATTTAGGAACATTTGTCTCGCACACAAACATATTAGAAGCAAATCATTTAGTACATGTAGATAAATAAATGTTGTATTAACGGAATGGCCCGCAGATAATTATTGTAATTAAGTTTAATGTACATGTTGTATCTATGAACTGGATTATTTTATTACCAATAAAGAATTACGTTTTAAAGAAAAGGTATTTCAGCAGTACATTTGTAATGTCAACTTCATTATTAAATACAAGTTTTATGTTATTTCATAGTTAATATTTAATAAAAAATGAGTTAGTTATTGTTAAGTTTATAATTTACATATCAATGTTTGGTTTACAGTCTATTCAGCAGAAGCTAAAGGAAAACGGGAAAGAAACCATTTTGGTGTTGTTGTCAGAAATATTCCCGCAGAAGTTACAGCTCTTTCAAGGAGTGGATGCGTGAGTTTCTGAATCTTGTATCTGTTCTTGCGTGAAAAGGAGATACAATATTAATTAATTGTAATATTTCAAAATTTCGATCATAGAAATCCTTTTTTTTAAAGCATATGTTTTTTTTTATAATAACCAAGTAATGAAGTAACATTTTACAAATGCCTCTTCATTGACTATAAATCATTTGCTTGAAGAAATGCTTATGTATGTTTTTGGTATATTTTTAAGCAGTTTTATAAATCATGTATATATAGTAAATTTTTTTTTAGAATATATGACTTTAAATGCATACTTTATATTAAAGACATTAAATACTTTGATTTCAATGATGAACCGATTATATCGATTATGGAAATTGTAATTGATAATCGAAATCGGAAAGGAAAAACCAATTGATTTTCAATTAAAATCAATCATCAGCCCATCATTAGTACACGTAAGAATAAAATTTGGATTAGGTTGGTAGAGAAGTGCCCCTGTAGACTGCTACTGTCCTTGTGTGATATCAAGACTATGATGGGTGTCACCTTTACAGGCTGAGTTTGTTTTGAACACAAACAGGGATTGAAAATTAAATTTGGGAGCATTTCGAAAACGTCTGTTCCCTTTGTCAAGCAAAGAGTGTAAATGATTGGTGTCTCGACTCTTAATTGCTGAAAACAACTCACTAAGCCATAGTGGGCCAAATCAGTAAAGTCAGCTGTCAAAAATTATAGAGACATTTCGCCATATTGCACTCTAATACTGCAGGCAGTCAGGGGGACGGGTAACATGTTTACCCAATCATTCCGCCCCTTATTTGATGTTAAATGTGGCTTAGTGAGGTTTTTTTCAGTGGTTTAGAGTCGAGAGTTACTTACACTCTTTGCTTGACAAAGGAAACGTTTTCGAAAGCTCGCAAAATAAGTTTTCAATTCCTGTTTGTGTTCACAACAAACTTAGCTTTTATTTTTTATCCCAAACTGATGAATCTTATTCCTAATATGTTACCATTATGTATGATGAGACATTCTCAATCTAATGAAACCAGATCTCTCATGTACTTCGTAATGGAGAACTGTCAGTGCCAAGTGTGAACCTCAAAGTGGCATGAATTTGTGTCAAATTGTCTAAAACAGTGTTGTGGTGTAAATGATGATATTGGAGACTCTTTGCATCTTTTCTTTTCACTTAGGTTCTTTCCAACAAAGCATTTTTGCGAAAAAGTTGTGACTGCAAAAAATGTGGCAGTATATATTTGATTGGTTAATAAAGAAATGACCAAGTGTCAGTGAACACTTATGGAGCTCCATCATACATGTATATCTATATGAAAAGAGTTGTATTAACCCATTCACCCTAAAAGCACATTTGAACTTTACCAAATCATAGACTGGGCAAGTCCAGTTTAGATATGTAGGGGTGAATGAGTTTATAAGATGTTTGGTTTATTGTAGATGGGTACAGGTGGCCTGTCCTAGGTTATCCATTGACTGGGGATTAGCCTTCAAGAAACCTTTATTGACACCATATGAGGTAAGGTTCTGAAGCATTGTTTTCAGTCTAAAAAAAATCTACTTACTCTAGCAATATGTCAGCCTATTTCTTCCCCCTATCCTTCACAAATTTATTGTCCATTTCAGTCTTGATTGATTTCTCATTCAACATCTGGGGTTAAGAGGAGAAATGCATGTTACTGACCTCACAGTGAAAACAATGGAATGACATCTAATTTTTTACTTGGATGATCATGATGCCAAAGTAGTGGGAATGGTCACAAAATTGTTTTTCAAAACAATTACTTCAGGATGGAGAATTGCAATATTGAAAACACTTGAATTATATCACATTTGTCATGAGATGACATCATATTATAGCTGGGTATTTGAGGCAGAAGTCTTTCTTTATTGCCATGACATTTACTGATATTTTAAATCTTTTAATTTGTTTTGTTAAAAGTTTTTTTTTGTCTTGCAAATAAAGTTTTCCAATTAATGTGAGGTTCTTCAACAAAGTATTATTTGACCTATCTTAAATGTAGTATTATTTTTCACTGAAAATAATATTTGCTTTAAATTAATCACCAACAATTATTTAAAAAATGAAGATTTATTTAAGTCAATTGATTTTTTTTGAGCTTTAACAATATTTCTTTTTTTTTCATATTTGGTCACCTAGTTGTCTGTTGCTATGGATTCCATAAAGTGGCAGCCAACATACCCCATGGACTTCTACGCAAATGACAGCCTGGGACCGTGGACAGTTAACAATGAACTGCATCGTCCTATCAGACAGAAACCACGATCCACTAAACAAACGGTTAACAAAATTACGAAACCAGCTTCCAGTGGTTTGAGTGATTCTCTTATGAAACAAGGACAGCTAACTCCTGCTGCTTGTGGGTGTTCTGGACTAAGTGACAATGTGCCTGACAGTGAACACACTTGCTGTAGGTTACAGGGTCAGGCAGGTCATTGCTGTAATTTACAGGGTCAGAGTTCACAGTTGGACAGCAAAGAAAGCAGTGATACAGGAACATAACTTGTGTGAAAATAACTGATCCACTTTTGAAATGTGATAAATAATAAATAAATGAATAAATTATTAACAAATTTTGTTGTTGATTAATTCATGATAACACAGATACAGTAAAATAAATAATAGGGGAAAGCTGTTAAAAGCAAGATTAACGTAATGATTCATTACAACTCATGTTCAAAACACCCTATGTTTAGAAATATTGAAAATTTCCATTTTTTTTGCAGTTAACCTGGCACAAAGTGCCTGTAGACTTATATGGTATAGTGGTAGCTTGCATCTGTTTTTTGTCATCAGACATGAATTGATTATTTTGTTAATAAATCAGAAATGAAAACATTTTTGTTTTACACCAGTGCTTTTAATAAGCATATTATACCACATAGGCTTTAAAATACATTTGCAAGTTATACTGAAAGATTTTTCAGGCAAGGCAGAACATACTTCTGTCCATTGGAAGCTTAAGGATGTACTCTTCAGAGGTTTCAGTCACGTTCAAGTCTCGTTTTGATCTGGTGTAACAGGTTTTTGTAATATTTAACAAACTATGATAGGTATAATAGCAATTATTTTATATTTTTTACCCCCCATTTTTGTGGCTGTTTTAGAAAGAGAAACACATTTTCTTTTGATTCATTGAATACTAAAAAAAGTTTAATACAGGATTTTTTTTATATCAAGTGTTTAGTCTGCAAAAAATGGTGAAAAATGTGCATTTTTTCATTAAAAAATAAGGGGTAGGGGTAACTAAAATCGCATTTCTGAGTAAAAAGAACAAGATTAAGCAATTTTACTTCCATAGTGTCAAAGAAAATAATATTTTTATCAATTCTACAAACATTCATACATATCTGATATCACACTTGGAAGAAATTGTATGAATTTGTTCTGCAAATGGTCAAAACCCGAAAATTCACCTAAAATCACATTTTGTGTTAAATTGGTATCTTTGACCGATCATAGCACAAAAACGAGCACACGGACATATATCTTTTTATGCATTTTCTACTTTGCCATTATCTCCTTTTTCAAAAAATCCATATAAGAAAAAAAATTTAATACAGGAATATTTTGACTTCTCAGAGGTGTACATCCTTAACTGCTAGTTATTGATGTGCTTCCTCACACATGTATTCGATAGAATCTAGTCGGAGGAGGATGCTGAACATCAGTTAGGGTATATTGTTAGTCAGGCCTACATCTGTAGTATTTTATTAAGAGAGGTTCCTGCAGAGGTAGCTTAGCTGTACTGTCGAATAGATGTTGCATTTGTTTCAACATCTTGTTTCTAATTTTCTCTCGTCTGATATTTTGCAGTATTGGGTTTCAAGGCCATTAAGTATTCTGTGAACAACGAATGTGGTTCAGACGTGTTCTTTGATAACGGGATCTAGTCCCGTTTTCCATGTAGTCCTGCACCAAGAAAGAAATAGGCAGTTCTTCGTCGGAGGATTGTCTGCGGTTCTTTGTTCACTCTATATTTCTGGTGAATAGTGTTGCGTTGGCATAAAACGGTTTTCTGGATTTCGAAGATTTTCTAGATATAACATGTCAACATTGTGGGAGAAAAAAGGTCCCCAAACTCGTAATGGTTGATTACTCTCGCTGGTCTTTATACACCATGAAAATTAACTCGAGTTAGATAAACATGATAACCAGCCACCACATGTTTAGGAACCTCTGGTTACCCAACTGTCTAAGGAAACAGGTAGTGCATGACCAGTTGAGAACAAGCGAGTATCGAAAATTTATTTATTGGTATCTTGTGGCAGGCACAGTGAATGTAGGATTATACAGTGGCAGATCCAGAGGTTTTTTTTGAGCTTCAGGAAACTCCCCACCCTGAGAATTTTCTTTAAAATTCATGTATTTTCACCACTTTCCTTAATATTTCGGGCAGATTGGTCGAGAGGTTAACACTTCAGCCTTCCACGCAGACGGCCGGGGCTCGATTCTTNTCACCTAAAATCACATTTTGTGTTAAATTGGTATCTTTGACCGATCATAGCACAAAAACGAGCACACGGACATATATCTTTTTATGCATTTTCTACTTTGCCATTATCTCCTTTTTCAAAAAATCCATATAAGAAAAAAAATTTAATACAGGAATATTTTGACTTCTCAGAGGTGTACATCCTTAACTGCTAGTTATTGATGTGCTTCCTCACACATGTATTCGATAGAATCTAGTCGGAGGAGGATGCTGAACATCAGTTAGGGTATATTGTTAGTCAGGCCTACATCTGTAGTATTTTATTAAGAGAGGTTCCTGCAGAGGTAGCTTAGCTGTACTGTCGAATAGATGTTGCATTTGTTTCAACATCTTGTTTCTAATTTTCTCTCGTCTGATATTTTGCAGTATTGGGTTTCAAGGCCATTAAGTATTCTGTGAACAACGAATGTGGTTCAGACGTGTTCTTTGATAACGGGATCTAGTCCCGTTTTCCATGTAGTCCTGCACCAAGAAAGAAATAGGCAGTTCTTCGTCGGAGGATTGTCTGCGGTTCTTTGTTCACTCTATATTTCTGGTGAATAGTGTTGCGTTGGCATAAAACGGTTTTCTGGATTTCGAAGATTTTCTAGATATAACATGTCAACATTGTGGGAGAAAAAAGGTCCCCAAACTCGTAATGGTTGATTACTCTCGCTGGTCTTTATACACCATGAAAATTAACTCGAGTTAGATAAACATGATAACCAGCCACCACATGTTTAGGAACCTCTGGTTACCCAACTGTCTAAGGAAACAGGTAGTGCATGACCAGTTGAGAACAAGCGAGTATCGAAAATTTATTTATTGGTATCTTGTGGCAGGCACAGTGAATGTAGGATTATACAGTGGCAGATCCAGAGGTTTTTTTTGAGCTTCAGGAAACTCCCCACCCTGAGAATTTTCTTTAAAATTCATGTATTTTCACCACTTTCCTTAATATTTCGGGCAGATTGGTCGAGAGGTTAACACTTCAGCCTTCCACGCAGACGGCCGGGGCTCGATTCTTGAAGTCGTCGTACGCATGGAATATCAGAGAAAGTGTTTTTCTCCTGCCCACACAACTCCAACAACCCAGTGGAGTATAAAATGGTCTGGGGTGGATGTTGCGGTATCTGTGCTGTGTCATTCAAGTGAGGTGGCACTATAAAAAAGATGCCGTTGGAAGCACGGTCCCACTACAAAACAGAACACAATACATCTCCGGCACACACGCAGGCATACACACATAGTGAGATATTAGCCAGGTGGCATGGGACTAGTAGTTAGCGCCTGATAAGGCAGCTCCTGCGAATTCCTCAAAATTGAATTAATTAATGTATATGCTAATTGTATTAATTGTATATCTATGTACTGTAAAGGGCTTTAGAGTGGCTTATGTTAGCTTGATAGGGCGCTATATCAAATGTTGTTGTATATTATTATAAATATTTCCCCATTTGGAAACCCCCCTTGGACATTTGGAAGTAGGGTACTGTTGACAAGGGTGATATTTTGGTTCAATAAATAATCTCGAAAATATTATAATGGACCTTGGGTGTTTCATAAGGAATGCTGTAGTTAACACAAACTAATGAATACCGAGTTTGTTTGAGTTAAACTATTGTCATTTAGGGCCAAAGCAGTCTTTGATATGAGGCGACCATTTGAGGATTCTAAATGAACAAAAACCTCGTATATTTAATAATATCAGCAACAGAATGTGCATAAAAAGTTACAACAGTTTATCAAACAGATCAATGTCTTTGATTAAGTTGAATAATGCATCCAAGTCTACGGAAATGAAAACGGTTTTCATGTTCGTGACATGGAAGTATTTATCACAAATGTAATCTCAAATCTGACCATTCTGTTAAAATGTTATCAACTGTCAATGGGGGCACGTATGCGTGACATGTAAGTGGACATCCCCTATTAAAAATGAGTGAGATAAGTATTACCAGTACGGAGCCGAGAAAGGACAACATTCTCTCTACGGTCTCTCCGACTTGGCAGACACGGTTTTATTTTGATTTCACTTTAAAAAAAATATGTCGGTCTCGAGAGACCATCGTTGCTGAATCGCTTTGGCTAATCGTATAATGGGTTTAAAATCTTAATATCGCAGTTTGATATTGGTTTGGTGGGAGTGTTATGCATTTCAGCTGCTCTGTCAGCATTTTCATTACTTTTATGCCGATGTGACTCGGAATGAATAGAAGAATTATTTTTCGTTTCTTTTTGAGATACAAGATATGAGGAATAAGAGATTTGGTATAAGAGTGTTTTTCGGATCTCGTAACTGCAGACTTTTAAGGTCTGATGGAGAGTCTGAACAAACGATTGCGTTTCAATTAACGCAGTGTTCATCGAGATAGTCAATGACCAAATTCATACCGGTTGATACCTCATAATTAACATACTACATCTATTTTATATCATCGTAAAATAGGTTGTACGGAATCAGCCAGTCCATCTTCATTTTCGACCTAATCATAAAATCAAACACTGTGTTTATGAGTTGTAAATATCATGCTACAATATATTACGTCATCGAAATGATTAAATTTGTGTAAATATATGTATAGGTTATAACCTATAAATATTTTTACACGCGTATTCGTGTTGTTGTAACAACACGAATACGTGTTATACTTGTAATCCTTATCACCAGTACGAGGCACAGCTGTCATTTGATTTATTACTCATTTTATCGATTTAGGTTTACATTTGGATTTCGATTGGCTAAATGCCTAGACATCACTGTTAGTTTGCATTAAAAATTAAATGTATCGGCATCTGAGAAAAGGTTCTGTTAAGAAATATGTTCGTGATGAGAATGTATTCGTTTGTGATTTTGTGATTTTACGGATTAAGCTTAAGTGATACATAAGGATTTTAAACGTACAAAGATTTTTTTTATTCAATAAAAGTAGCCAATTTAATACTGTTTTAACTATAAATGAACTGTGATGGTGATTTTGTCTTTAAGACAAAGTGTGATATATTTTAAACCTCCAATATATGTATATACAGGTACCATGGTTTTAATAGGTCATCACGCTTTATAGTTATTTTTTACTTTTTTTCATTAAAGGATACTGCAATTTGTCACTCGATTTCATTACTTTTATGCCGATGTGACTCGGAATGAATAGAAGAATTATTTTTCGTTTCTTTTTGAGATACAAGATATGAGGAATAAGAGATTTGGTATAAGAGTGTTTTTAGGATCTCGTAACTGCAGACTTTTAAGGTCTGATGGAGAGTCTGAACAAACGATTGCGTTTCAACGCAGTGTTCATCGAGATAGTCAATGACCAAATTCATACCGGTTGATACCTCATAAATAACATACTACATCTATTTTATATCATCGTAAAATAGGTTGTACGGAATCAGCCAGTTCATCTTCATTTTCGACCTTATCATAAAATCAAACACTGTGTTTATGAGTTGTAAATATCATGCTACAATATATTACGTCATCGAAATGATTAAATTTGTGTAAATATATGTATAGGTTATAACCTATAAATATTTTTACACGCGTATTCGTGTTGATGTAACAACACGAATACGTGATATACTTGTATCCTTATCACCAGTACGAGGCACAGCTGTCATTTGATTTATTACTCATTTTGTCGATTTAGGTTTACATTTGGATTTCGATTGGCTAAATGCCTAGACATCACTGTTAGTTTGCATTAAAAATTAAATGTATCGGCATCTGAGAAAAGGTTCTGTTAAGAAATATGTTCGTGATGAGAATGTATTCGTTTGTGATTTTGTGATTTTACGGATTAAGCTTAAGTGATACATAAGGATTTTAAACGTACAAAGATTTTTTTTATTCAATAAAAGTAGCCAATTTAATACTGTTTTAACTATAAATGAACTGTGATGGTGATTTTGTCTTTAAGACAAAGTGTGATATATTTTAAACCTCCAATATATGTATATACAGGTACCATGGTTTTAATAGGTCATCACGCTTTATAGTTATTTTTCACTTTTTTCATTAAAGGATACTGCAATTTGTCACTCGATTTTTTCAAGATTAAATACATAAGCGTGCAAACTGTTGAAGCTCTGGGATTAACCGAGATAAATGGCGGGTTTATACTTCAGGAAGACAACGACTGAGGATTACGATGACGTCATATCTATTCGCGAACACTTATATGATGGTGAGGACTACATTCCCAGTCGATATCATAAACTTTTAGAAACCAACACAGGATTTGCAGGCTTTATCAACAATAGGATGGTGAGTTTTACTCTCAGTTATAAAATGGTTTGATAAGTCTGATATTGGACACAAATATCGTTGAATGAAAAACAAGTTGAGATCACCGACCCATTGATGATATATAAGCTTCGTCATCGGTAAGTTCTTGGTCATTTTGAAAATCTTGATAGCGGTGTTCTTGTAAATCTTGTAATCTCTATAAAAAAGATATAAAGTTAAACTTAAATTTTGAAAAAAAGTTAGATAAAATGAAAGACTTTGAAGCGAACAAAATATCAAGTTTCATATTTCATTTATAAGAACATTAGGTAAATCAGCACAAGCGATACTCGCCCTCTCTCAATAATGTATGTAATTCAATTGATATAATACGGATATAATTATGATGTCAGTCTATATATTAATAATACTATTAACAAGGCTTATATCAGTTAATTGATTTTGGAGGGTTTTTAGAAATCGAATTTGCCAAAATCGTACGCACAAGGCGTGGAATGCGTGCATGAAATGGTGCTTTCAGGCGAATAAAACATGTAACGGTGTTACATCAAACGGGACCAGTGTTTGTAACCACTTGAACCTGAACACTGATAATCTCATCCAGTTGGTCACCACTAATGGTATGTCTGCCTCGCACACTTTGTTGCATGGATATACTGCACCTACAGAAGTAGTGTGCATTCTCGTTGCGATACTTCCACGCGGATTCCGACATCATCAGTATTGTAAGGGAATAAACATGACATCAATCAAACAACAGCCAGTCAGTGTGCGTCAGTCTTTCTTCTGAACTTGGTGTCCTTAAACTGTCGCTCGGTGAAGAATACGTTAATGTCCATCGGAGATTTTGTAATATCTCAGGACATTGATATTCTTGCATTAACAGACACCTGGTGAGGTTCAGAGAAAAATGACCAGGAACTAGCTGAGCTGATACCAACAGGCTATGAATTCTTATAGATATCATTATCACGAGTGACCTAAATGTTCACTTAGACGATCTTTCTAATGATGATGTTCGTCAGTCGATTCCAGGGGTCTGATACAACATGTGACAAAAGCTACACACACCCATTAACACTCACTCGAGATGGTAATTACAAGGGAATATAACTCGGTAATTCATGGAGCAATTTCAGTGATGGATCCATGTCTAAGTGATGGTAAGGGAAACCAATTCGGCGATCACCTTACTGTCCAAGCAATACTGAATTGTAGTAAGCCGGATCGTGCAAGGAAGGAGGTGAGATTCCGAAAATTCCGCGAATTTTCCATACCATATTTCGTCAATGACATTCAGTCTTCTGCCCTTCAATCTACTGCAGGTTGGGTTTATGATCTTGTTGAATCATACCCATCTGGTATAGAAGCCCTTGTAGTGCAACATTCACCTTTACAGACTAAGGTTATAATTATGAGAACAAATGCCCCGTTGTGTAATGACAATCTCCGCATGGAAAAACAGAACCGCAGAAAAGCGGAGAGACGGTGGTGAAAGGACTTAAAAACTGTTTACCAGTTCACCTAAAGGCAGCTTTTTAAACTTACCAAAAACCTAACGGGCCAGAAATCTGAAATCATCCTACCAAGCTGTACTTCTGAGAAAGAGCTGTTAACAAATTCAGTGACTATTTCTGAATAAAATCAACACGATCAGGAAAAATATTGGCAAAGTGGACTCTACTACTGACAATGATATCTCTATTATGAATGACATTGAATTTGGAAGAGAACCGCTGACAAAGCTCTAACCAAAAACCCAGGACGAGTTGCACAATATCATTATGACCTCGCAATCGAAGTCCTGTGAATCACAGACCTATCAAAGCAATGTTTGAAGCAATTCTTCATTTGATTTCAAAAGTCAAAGGTTCCATTGTGTTTCAAGAAGGCACATGTTAGATCACTGTTGAAGAATTCTGGAATGGTCAAGACTGACTTGAAGAACTATCGCCCAGGATCAATCCTACCTCCTCTATCTAAGATCTCTGTGAAGATTGTGTCCCGGCGTCTAGAGGTTCATTTCCGTGCAAACAGTCTTCATGACAACCTTCAATCGGCCTACCGCATGGGACACTCTACTGAGACGGCCTTCATACGTGAACATAATGACATACCTGCTGTATTGTTTAACAAATGAAGAGCGGTGCTTGTCATGCTTTACTCGTCAGCTGTATGTGACGTTATCGAATCATACTTTTCAAACGTCTAGAGTACTCTTATGGAATGACTGATGACATACTTTGATGGATACAGTCCTATTTGAGTGAACGACAATAGTGTGTTGCCACATCACTGGACAAAATACTAGATTTCGGGGTTCCTCAATGGTCGGTGTTAGGACCCCGAAAATATTGCCTATTAAAAACCGATCGGAGAGATTTGTCATCGCCATATCCTTCGCTATCATTGCTATGCTGACGACACACCAATTTACATGGTCATCAAACCACAGGACAGTTGGTATACCATATAAGAAAATATGTAAGCTCGTTTGACAAACATCAGTACCTGGATGAAAGCCAACAAACTGAAGCTTAAACCGAAAAAGAGCTAATCGTCTTTTCCCTCGAAATGTTGGTAAACAATGGCTCCAGCTCAAGGTCGGCGCAAAATCTGTTTATACTGTCCTAGCTGTAAGAAACCGAGCGATCTTCTTTGGTAATTCTATTTCTATTTACTTCGATTTCTGGCTCCAGAGTTCTTAATGGATTTTACATATATAATTTATAATGCATGGAATGCATGTTTTAGTAGTGCGATAATATTATACAGTATCATACAATAAAAATCTTGTTTACTGAAAGACTGAAAGTGTTAGTTTTGTTAATAGATATGTGATGGTTAGTTCACAAATATGTAGTTATATAAGATAACGTCATATATCATCTCTTTACAACATGTTAATTAATATGTATATATGTTTTTTCTTGGTTTTTGTTTGTTTAAAAAACAAATCAGTTATATAGGAATTCCGCGAATATCTTTATTATTCTTTAATCTAGTTGCCATGATTTCGACAGCGATAAAAAAATTAAAGCTGAAAAAGGACATCCTTGTCGGACTCCACGACTTATTGTGATAGCCACCCATTGTTTGGTATATACCCCGAAATACTTTTGTAAAGAGTTTTTATCCACCTAGGAAAAGATTCAGTAAAATCAAATTTGATCATGGCTTCTAGCATAAAAGTCCATTCTAGTGAATCGAGCGCCTTCGAGAAATCTAAAAAATGTAATGCACCGCTAATTTGTATTTTGTTCGTATAGTCAATCATGTCTTGGATTTGTCTTATATTAAGGCCAATGTATCTATTTTTATGTATCCCATTTGATCAGTATGGATGATGCTTGGTAGAACTAGTTTAAGACGTTGGGCTAATGTTTTCACGACTACTTTTTAGTCCACATTCAACGCGGTGATCGGGTCGCCAGTTCTCTAATAGCAGGGGATCTCCCTTTTTGAATATTAATGATAACACACCTTGTTTATGCGACTGTGAGAGCTCTTCATTGTCATATCTGCTATCTAAAGAGTCTACTACCGTGTATTATTACCAACACTTTACACTACATTGTCTATTTCTACTTTTTATTGCAGAAATCGAACGTCTTCATTTTGTGCCGTTGTTTCCATTTATATTTTACTTTTGTTTTAGCAAGATTGAAACCCCTCTACTATTCCGAAATTATGGAACATATCTTCCCACCATTCTGGTTCAAAAAACGGTTCTAACTCGGCGATAACATGCGTTTCTTGTAATAATATGACATTAGCTTTTTGTTTTTTTATATCCATTCATAGAGCCTTTTTCTCTTTTGTTTGTCTTGTAGACCTTGTACGTTTAATGATATAAAGAGGAAGTTCATTTTAATATTTTTTTTATTATTTGTTTTTCGGCTCCTGCTCGACGCTACACACAGGCGCGCGAATCCATGAGAGACTCCAATCTGTGTACATAACAATGTGCTCGCTTTGTCTGAGATATGGATATTTGTAGATATTGTAGATGTTATGGTTCAATGCAATATTTGTTTAAATATATATGTTTCTAATTCTACATTGATCAAGCATGATTAAACATCATTAAATAGTTCTATAGTTCTATTTGATTCAATATATATCTCTAAACATATATATCATATACATCTTTTACATTTTAATTGTCTCCCTCGTCTTTTGTCATTGTCCGTGATTCGGTTCGTTTTGTAAGGTTTTGTCCTTCTTGTCATTAAGGATCTATGTCTGGTTACATTGTAAGCCTCGCCATGTTCCGCCTCTTTTTCTCAGGTTTATGAATATGATTTTTAATCACATTTATTCACAATCCACACAATTGACACATTATACATAAACAAGCACATTGACATATTGGAAACCTTATTCATATTTATTCAGAGGACTTACTATATGCTAGTTCACGTACATTCAATACTCACATAATGTATTTAACACGCACATTAACATTTTGAAACACGCACATTCACACATTAACATATTGACATTCGAATATTGTACTCGAACTTTATTATTGACTATTATTCACGCTCTTTAATATGTTGAATTCGCACATTAACAAGTTAAGCTCTGAATTACATATTACATACTGACCTACTGTTGATCGGAAATTAATACATATGTTGCACTCGTACCTTTGACATACTGAACGCATAATTAACAAAAACATAGGACTCACTCTTTCATGTATTAAGCTCGTACATTAACATGTTGAACCCGCACATAAAAAAGCATGAACCTCTCGCTAAAACATATTGAAACTTACACTATAACATATTGAACACACAATAACTATAACGTATTGAACTCACATATTTAACATATTGACTTGTTTATGAAATAAATAATAATATATACATATTTAGTATTCGGTTATGTACAATACATGATCTTCTGCATTGAGGATTTCTGATGGGGTAGGTGGGGAATGGAACATACTTACACGGCGGGGTGTAATATCCTCCCCTTTCTTGCCTGTTTTTTGTCGTAACGGTGTTGTTTGGGTCATCCTTCGTTGACCAGCTACAAACGACACAGCTTGACCTTTTGGTTTCGCTACTGAGCTGTTGTCTAGCTATTCATCGGTAGTGACATCTTGGCTGGGTTCCTGATCTTTCTGTTGGGTCGTAGCCTCCTCGATTATGGGGGTGTCTATAGGCTCCCTATAGACATTCACTGTCGGAAGCAGTGAGCCTGTGAAGATATCTACCCTTAACCCCTCCCTGTACAGTTGCAGTATATTGCAACCTCCAATGGTAAGCTCCTTGTGTATCTAACCATCATCGGTCGACAGGGGTACGTGTTTTACTCGGATAGCTGGGGTGTCACGGCTATATTGATTACGGGAGTTTTGGCTGTTGAACATAATATGTTTTTGTCCAAGTTTTATACCGGAGGCAAGTAGTGTTGCCCGATATTCAAGATTATCGAGGTATATTTTCCATATACCGCCCTATGTCCTCTGAAGGGTGTATTTGGTTACCAATTGCTTTGTAAATTTCAACATTTGTTAACCATGAAGTTTCATTCGAAACTTGTTGACGTGGGAATAATGTCCTTTTCCGTAATGAAAATACAGTGTGTGGGTTTAACCAAGTTCAGACAAGCTGTTACCTGGGCGAAGGTGTCGGCCATTGTGCTCTTACCTGCATTGACCCTGCTTTCATCTTTACGATAAGTTTTCGCCATATTATGATGGAAATTTTCAACCGTATAAAGCATGTACACTGTTCACAATTACCTGTTTCACCTTGCTGCTCAGTCGACTCCTTTTTTCAGAGCTGAGAAATCCCGTATACCTAGCTTGGGTAGAAGGGCGATAACTTCCTAACTTTGGTAATTCACTGAAAATGGAGAAACACTTTTGTGAACGCTATTATCAAATCATATTACTAACTGATCAGGAACATCGATTGTATCCGGCATTTTATAAGTAAGAGAGAGAGCACATCACACTTGTGCTACATTCATTGCATCTGGCTATCTTTACGATACAGGACGCAGTTGGTGTACACATACAAGGCACTGAATGGACAAGTTCCCCAGTATCTACAGTGACCTATGTAAGATGAACCGGTGCTTTGGGAGGGTTTCGCGGCCACGTTTTGGGAAAGCTTACCATATGCTATTAGGAAATCAGAAACCCTTGCTAAATTCCAGATTGATATAAAGACCCATCCTTTCACGTTTGCATTTTAGGCTCTATATAAATGTTGTATATTATGATTATTCATTACATTTACATGCATTATTACATTTTATTAGAAATAAAACTAAAGAGTATTTGACATCGATTTTTGTAAAGTTCTTAACAAAAACTGAATAGAATTTATAATATGTCTTGGACACAAACCGGCACTGACTGACAGGTCTAAACAGAAAGATGGAACTGTTTATTGTCCGCGTAACAAGTTTTTTTAAACATCATTTGAGTTGTAATACGATAATTTATTGGTCATTCGAAACAATATCCGAGTGTAAAACCACGATCACCGCGCGCAAATTCAAATTCGCATTTGCATGTGAAGCAGGATGATAGGGATAACCCTTCTGTCGCCAGTAAAACTCCATTTGCGACAATATCATCACGATATATTCCCTCAAATCTCAAGATACAGAACGATTTCTCCTAAGTAACGATACAAAGCGCTGTATGGACACACTATTTTGTAATGTAAAGCTGCTGATTATTGAAATTAGATATTGTTGTTATCGGGCAATGATTAATCAACAGTATTCACTATGATAAATGACATGTTTGAAATATTTTGTTTTTGTTTCAGGTCAGTTTCATGTTTGCAGCGGTTATCGACGATGGTAAAAGTATTCTCGCACAATCAGTACGTGTCCGTAAAGAATACGAAGGTCAGGGAATTTATACACGGATGAGAAAGTTCTGCGTGACGAGTCTTTCGCAAAAGACAGACAAATGTGTCTTTATAACCGACTCATTGCAACTCAGCGAGAAGCTTTTTCAAAAATCAGCAAAACTTATATTCAAACGGGTAAGCATCAAACATGATTTTTTTCAATTTTAAAAAAGTAAACTACTTTTTTTTTCAAACGAAATGCCAACTAAAGCAATAGTGCGCTTTTTACCATTATACGTAACCTATCAGACATGCAATTTACGAAAAAATAAAATCACAAAGTAGTTTCTTACTTACTTCAATATTTCTCTCACTTACATGTAAATACACACCATTAGTAAATGTTTATTAAAAATGAAAAAGTAACAGGACATCTAGGAATATGATGGGAAATGATGACTAGAAACACCAGCCTTGTTCACGAATTCTGTTGAAGTGCGTTTTTATTGGAAAATATTCTATTTCTTTTAGTCATATGAATATCGACTTTGTTTTATCATTCTGATAAGTGTGCTTTTTTGGTGTTGTTTTAACTTACCTGGTTCTCACTTTATGGACAATATTAGTAGTTGACTTAGATTTGTATGCCAGTTACTGATGATGCAGAGAGATGCTCAACCTTCCTGATCGCATGGTCCTGTTCTATTTGTGTATTTTAAATGGTCTCAGCGTAAATCTTACTTTTAGTGCCATATATTCTTTGATTTTAATTTCGAATTCCAGTTTTGTTACACTTTGGTGTTCTCTTGTCGTTTTCAGTGATTCGACCAAAACACAAAAATATCACACTACACAACAATATGGTTCTTAAATAACTAAAGACTTACAAAATGTTATTCTAAATGAAACTGCCTTGTGTTAGGAAAATATGAAAACCAATCAACAATACGAATTGAAATATATGTGTTCTACAAAGGGACTTATTTTAACCAAGCTGTTTAAACTAAGCAGATATATCAATAAAAGTAAGCAAAATCTAATGCCATATTGAACGTTGATAGAATGTTGACCGAAATGAATGCACCTGTCAACTTCTATAACTATTAATCGTTATCAGACCAATGATATCAAAACAGAAATATTTGGCATTAGAATGTATACTACTCATTCCAACTTTTTATTGTATTATACAAATAGTTCAAATCTAAACAAGTCATAATCAATATGTCTATATTTCAATAAAATCTTTTAATACGACAGTACTGAATTAAACACTACAATTAGTTGCTACATATAGTGTAAAACATATGCAAATAAATGGAAATTGTGTTCCTTAATTCAATTTCAATTCGGTTTCTTTATTTTATTTTGTAGAATGTTTTGAAATTCACAACTACTAAGAAGTCCTTTCTGTCTTTGTCTTCGCCCAGCCAAATGTCCACATCGCTGAAACAAATCGATGCAGTATATTTAGAAAAGATAATTCTATTCGATTCTGCAAGGCTATTCTTGTTTCCAGATAACAGAGTCGTCTTGTATAACGTTTTGTACGATTTGATGTTGACGAGTGTCGAAAGCATACTTTCGCGTTCTGTAATGGTTGCAACAAACGTGAATGGCAAACAAGATCAGTTTGATATGAATCATTCGCTCACGGTGTCTGCCTGCACCCACGATCAATGCGAATGTGGTACTGTAGTCTGTGTTGACTTGTTCGGGAATATTGATGACGAGAATACTGTTTATGATCATATGAATACACAGTTATCTCGGTGTTTGAAAAGTTGTGATACCAATATTGTTCTGTATGTAACATATAGCACACATCATGACACCACTGCTCTACAAAATGTATTGTTCAAGGTCGGGTGGAGGAAGATTGGCAAAGAAATCTTTATTGGTATAGAGATGCCAGTGTAAATACTCTGCAATAAGCAAATACTAATTAGAAATGTGAAGCAATCGAGGAATATAATATAACAAGAGATCTGAGGTACATGTACTATTACAAATATTAACATCATAACAAATGTAAGAATAATGTAAAATAAGTCATAAAGTACATTTAAAATCAAACATGCTGACATAATAAAGCAAGCTTGTAGCTAAGAATTGTAAGTCACCTTCAGGCCGGTGACATGTACTAGTCAGAAAATGGAAATGCCTATACAAGATGTGGTTGCTGCTCACTAAGTACGAAATGGTGGAATCAAAGGCGGTTTTTTAATAAAAGGTTGGTGCAAAACTAGCAGTAGAGATATGTTATTACGGTATGGAATGTGAAAGAGAATATGGACCCTAAGTAAAGGAATCGGTGACGATCAGGAATACGCTAGCAATAAACATTAGGGTACTGTGGACATGTGTGATATTTTGATTCAATAAAAAACCTTGAAAATATTACAGTGGACCATGAATGTTTCAGATTTTTGAAGACAAACAAGGTGTCGTTGGTATGATTTTACAAAATTTGCCATTCATGAATATACAAAAATATTTACGATTTAGATATTAAAGGTATACTTTACTCTTCCCAGATGTCGCATCCAATAATATCTATATGACATATGTAGATTTCATCTATACGTAAAAATCATGTCAGCTTACAATCAGACATTAAAACATGTAAAAACAGCATTGATTAATAAAGCACGCGTAATATCTGCAGATTCATTATTTACATCATTAGTTACTTACATTATCAGTTATAATTTAGGGAAAATATTTATTCTGCCCAGATGTCGCATCTATATATTGATTTAACCAACATGCAGATAATTTAAACTCAGGGCATGATCAACTTACATTCAGAAATTAAAAAAAATTGTTAAAGTTACGCTCGTTACAATAAAACACGCGAAATGTCTACAACTATTTTATTTAAAATCATAATTAAACAACATTTATCTAGGATTCCTATCTAATCTCGAGTTAATTACTCGAGCATATAGTTTTTAATTGAGTCCACGTACGTACATACATACTGGGTATATAATTATAATAACTAAGTGGTGTTGGAGCTGCCCTGTTTACATGTAGTACCTCCCCATTTGTGCGGTGGTATAGGTAATCTACTTGATATATATCTGTATTTCCAAAAAACTCATTTAAAGTGTCATACAAAATAAAAAGAATAGCACGAAAACCTGCAATACCAAATCGGAACCTAACGCCAAAGAAGGATGTTGCACTTGAGGAACAAGAATTTGTTGCGGGAACTACGGCAAGTTTTCGAAAAAACCTACGATGACGACCAGAAATGAGCTAGCAATATACAATAGGGTAATATGGACATATGTGATATTGTGGTTCAATAAATGACCTCGAAAATATTACAGTGGACCATGGATGTTTCATATTTGTTTAAGAAAAACAAGGTGAAGTTACAAAATTTGCCATTCATGAATATGTATATATGTCGCTTGCTGTTTCCCGCACAAAATCAAAGTTATCATATCTAATTTCATTAAAATGTTAGAAAAGTTTTAAATATTGTTTTAAACACTTTTCTCTGAGCGAATAGTCACGCAATGGTACGTGTAGCAGTTTTTCTTAAACGATATATTCATACATTGCAAATACCAGTTTAAGGTATAATCTCATAATAAATCTGTTTATATAATGGATAGTGAAGGGTACAAAATGCAATACCAAATGAAAACATAAACATTGTAAACATACGAGTAGGTAAGTTGTGCAGGATGGATTTGCTTTACACTGTGAATATCGGTTATGTCCTATATTTAACGGATCGTCAATTTTGACTGTATACTGCGATTAAATTAAAAATCCACCATTAAGTCCGCGGCAACAATTTTTTTTGATATCGCAATTCTAAATCTATCTTGAATCTGTTAATAACGGAAGAGAATTAGTACCATGTAGAAAGAAAAATTAATTTTGTTTTTTCGTGTTAATAACTCGAAATTTCAAGATAATCATTCGAAATTTCAAGATATTAACTCGAAATTTCGACTTACTAACCGTGGATGTTTCATATTTAAAAAAAACCAAGGTGTCGTTGATATGATTTTACAAAATACCAGTTTTAGTTATAATCTCATACAGATCCTCTTCATAGAACTTATATTGAAGGGTATTGTCACACGAAATGAAAGCGCGTAAACACTATATATATATTAGTAGGTGTGTTATGTAGGATAGATATGCTAACACTGTGAATATCGGTTATGTCCTATATTTTTAGGATTTGCCATTTTAACTGCATACTGCTGTTAAATTAAATATCCAGCAGTAAGTCCTCAACAACAAACCTATTTAATATCGTTATTCGAAATAGAACCTTTAATCTGTTTTGCAACAGCTGAAGGTATATGACAAACCTATTATTAAGGCCATGAAAATGTATCAAACATATTAGATCACCAATATCAAACCCATTTTATCAACATAGCAAATAAAAACTGTTATCTGTTTTGCATAAACTGACAATATATGATGTGAATCTGTAACCAAATTTATTAAAAAATGCATCTATATTGAACCCAACATCTCTTTTTATAACCATACCATGTAAGTGTACCTATTAAATTTATCCAAATTGCTGCATTAAAATGCAAATATTGAAGACAGATGCAGATCTATGACACTGTATGTCTGAACTTTGCAACAAGGACTTGTACACCGAAATATCGTGCATTGCTTTTGATTGATAAACATTTCAAGGTAGCATCGCAGACTCAGTTGTCAGAATCATCTCGTCCGTCTCTAATGTCTACCTGATGATACAATCAAACCCTGTGTTAATGAGTTGTTGATATCCAGAATATCCCCATTCCAACACACTGAAATGATAAATATCACTTGCATATATTAAGGAAACGGAATAGTTTATTTCGTTACAACTAAATGGGTAATCTTGGGAAATAACTTTTGTCACCTTGTTCTAATGATGTGTCTGTCCTCAGCAACCATTTAAGTTTTTTTTTATTCAACTGTAGGCAATTTGACCCTATTTATTCTCGACGTATCATGTGATGAGTGGAAAATATGTGAAGATCCCAAACGTCATATTATGAACGAGTTTTATACATTTTAGATTTACATTTTGATTTAGATTGATTAGATTCTTACAATTTATTCTTAGTAAACATTATAACCTGCATGTATCGACATCTTTGATTATATGTTGTTAAGAAATAGGTTGATGCTGTGCAAACCCATACGACATTAATATTCTTGAGTGAGGACTGTTTCATTTGTGGGTTTGGGATTTACCGAATTAAGCTTTAGTAATACAATAGGATTAGGTACGTAGAGTAAATTCTTACATCTATATATTTATTAAATAAAAGCTGTCAATTTGTCTCTCAATTTGGTCAAGTTAAACTTCACGGTCCTTAATGCAGCTTGCTACGACTGTCAAGTTTCTAAAAAAAAAAATCAGGTCGGTAAGAATGGAAAATAAAAATTATCTTGTTACACAACCAATAAGTGTTTCTATGTGACGTTTCGAGGACTAGTACGTACCGTATGTAATCTGGCTGTACTGTCAAGTTGTTTGGTTAGAAAAATGTTTTGCCCAAATGCGGTGGGCGGGACTAAACAATATTGAATCAGGATTCTATCGCAGGTAATATCATGTTCCGTATCCAATGAAAGCACGCGTTTAAGAATTTTTACATAAAAGGAAGCTTTTCATAAGCATATAAACTGTTGAGGCTCTGGTATTAAGCGGGACAAATGGCGGGTTTATACTTCAGAAAGACAACTGCTGAGGATTACGATGACGTCATATCTATACGCGAACACATATATGATGGTTTGGATTACATTCCCAGTCGATATCATAAGCTTCTTGAAACCAATACAGGATTGGCTGGTTTTATTGACAATAGGATGGTGAGTTTTACATTTACCTACATGTATATAATTGTTTGATAACCCGAATATCGAGAATAATAAGTTTGCAAGAATGAAGAGTTGAGAAACCGACTTTGTATCCCCGTGCTAACATGATAATGAATGGAACGATGCAAATATTTTGTAATTTAAGAGTGCTGATTAATCTATTCAGATACAAATGTAGGAGTTTTATTGGGAGATAATTTTTCGAAAGAACAATTGATTTAAAACAAAAAACAGTTTTGAATTAAGATTTGTTTTGTTGCAGATCAGTTTCATGTTTGCAGAAGTCATCGATGACGGCAACAGTATTCTTCTACAATCAGTTCGTGTCCGGAAAGAATACGAAGGTCAAGGAATCTTTACACGGATGAGAAAGTTCTGCATGACGTGGCTTTCGCAAAAGACAGACAGAAGTGTCTTTGTTATAAAGTCATTAGATGTATGCGAGAAGCTTCTGCGAAAATCAGCAAAACTAATATTCAAGCGGGTAAGAATCAAACAGGAACTTTTCAATTTAAACAAGCACTACTTTTCTCTAAACTGAAGCATAGTTTACTTCTTACCATGAAACGTTACCTATCAGACATGTTATTTTCAAAATTATACAACACGATGAAGAAGTTGCCCATTTTTTTCTATATTTCTCGCACTTAAATAAGTACTTACTAGTAAATGTTTTTTTGGCAAAATGCGAATACCTCGAGGAACATCATGGAAAAATTACTAAAATACCAGTCTTGTGTACGACATTCTGTTAAATAGTTTTAAAAATAGTCAATTGGACTAAAGTGTAATTGATATGTCTTTATGTCATTGATCATCATTAAACATAGAATCACACTTCTTACACTCACAATTCGCTACAAAGGTACATGCGCAATACTTCATATTTTGTATAGCACAGTATTATAGTTTATTTTATTCAAGTTCAACAGAAACTGCAATCTTTTACCTTAAGTAGAAACTGAATGCTTAATATACATTGTGCACTTAATCACAAAAGGTTAGGTGCATGTAATAAAAACAATATTTTCCCCTGCATTTCCAATTCAATTGGGTTCTTTAATTATTTATTTTTCAGAATATATTGACTTTTAAAACTACTAAGACGTCCTTCCAGTCTTTACATGGTTCAAGCCAAATCTCCTCATCGCTGAAACAAGTTGACGGAGCATCTTTAGAACTGATGATTTCGTCTGTTTCTGAAAGACAATTTTTGTTTCCAGAAAACAGAGTCGTCTTGTATAATGTCTTGTACGAGTTTATGTTGACGAATGTAGAAAAAATACTTACGCGTTCTGAAATGGTTGCAACAAACATGAATGCCAATCAAGATCGGTTTGATAAAAATCATCCGCTCACGGTGTCTGCTTGCACTTACGATAAATGCGAATGGGGCACTTTAGTTTATTTTGACTTGTTCGGGAATGTTGATGACGAGAATACTGTATATGATCATATTAATGCACAGTTATCCCGGTGTTTGAAAAGTTGTCATACCAATATTGTTCTGCGTGTAACATATAGCATAAATCATGACACCACTGCTCTACAAAATGTATTGTTCAAGCTAGGGTGGAGGAAGATTGGTGGAGAAGTCTTGTTTGGTATAGAGATGCCAGTGTAAATACTCTGCAATAAGCAAATACTAATTAGAAATTTGAAGCAATTGAAAAATCTCATATAAAAGATTTAACGCACTATCAACATATTTGCATTATTCAGAACAACGAAAAAAATCACAACACACAAGACGTTTTAAATGAAACAGGCTTACATATACATGTAGTTGAAGAAGTTTCTGTACCTATAGCCTGGTATCAGCTCAGCTAAATGCGAATGACTATGCAGATATGTGGCAGCTACCCAATAACTACAATATGATGGTGTTTACTCATCTCATGATATCGGATAATATAGAATAAAGATAGGATTACCTTTGTAAGTTCAACCATATACCAGCCCTCAAGGTAGATTGTTATTGTACCAGTGTTCATCATGTAATATAGGATGTTACAGCTTTTCAAGTAGATTGGGATGACAGTGTTATTATTCAACAGACTCATATATCTTTGGGAAGTTAGCTTTTTATGTGCTCATACAGTATACGGTTATATGCATCGAGATGTCAACAGAAACTGCTTCCAAGTATTACGGGACTTTAAACGATTGTTTTTGGACACTAGATATGTATCCCAGTGTATTCGTTTTGCTTTTCATCGTTTGATAGAAAAAGAAGAAATAAAGTACTTCTTCATTAACGGTTTGTAATTTTCTGCTTTATTCAATATATCTTAATAGGAGATATATACGAATTAGCTTGCGTTACACAAGGGTTAGATTTTCTAAATCAATTAAAATTTTGCCTAGGACAGGGATTTTTTCAACAGAAAATACAACTGTAAAATACAGCTCATACAATTTTATGCGTTTGCAAGTTTCAAGAAATGTTTCAATATGCGAACATAAATCGTGCTTCGATAATTTTCGATTAACACACAGCGTAAGGTTCTAATACGGTATTGGAAAGCAAGCACTCGCATTTCCTGATAGTTGTTTTAGTTAGAAATACAGTAAAGTCATTTTCAAGTTTGACTCAAAATAAAAAAGCATCACTATTTACAGTCATAAACATTTCAAGGTATCAATTTTATTCTATCGCAAACTAAGTTTTACGGTATCATCCCGTCCGTCTCTTTTTCTACTTTGCCGTATAATCAAATTCTGAATTGATTAGTTGTTGATATCATGCTACAATATACAACGTCATCAAATTGTTTAAAGCTGTCTAAAAATGTTAATGGGTAACAATAACACGAACACATGTTATACTTGTATCACCATTACTGTTACGATGCACTGCTGTCATTTGAATTTAAACTCATATACCTTATCTTTTCCTTTTACTGCGAAATATTTGTAAAGTAGAATAATAATTCTGCATACAATGAATAGCAGACAAACCGAACGTTTTCCCGTGATCATCGTATACCAAAACTATTTAAACTCATATCAAAATAATAAGTCTCGGATGACTGGATGTGCTCTTCACAATATGAATAAACCAATGATAATGGCGCTTACAGCAACCAGTCAGAACATTGTGCGTTGTTTTAAGCGACATTGCTTGCGATTATAACTTGAAAACTGGTTTGTACTACTCGATAATGAAAGATCGGAATGTAAAACTAAAATCATACAGGTCTCGAGTGCAAACCCAGTTCCATGTCCTAATCTCAAGCATATCCCCATTCTAACACTCAAATGATAAATATTACGTGCTTCTTTTTAGTAAATGTAATAGTTCATTTCGATTCAAGGAAGCTGTTAATCGTAGTCAGGACTTGTGATGGCCTGTTCTTTTGATGTGTAACTCCACAGCAAACTGACTATTCATATTATTTTATTCAACAGTGGACCAGTTAACCCAAATAATTCTCCACCTGTTTGGTAATTCGCTTTTAACACCTAGGGAAACCCCAACTCGTTACCAAGGAAGTACATTTTTAAATGTCGGCGCTTCCTTAGATACGTCAGCCGAAAGAGATAGTCACTGTGGAAAATTTAAATAAACAAAAAAACAAAACCAAAAAATCTCAATTGAAAGCTTTTTAACATGCACTGTCAGCTTTAAAGACTTTCAGTTAAGTTGAAATGAAGAAACAAAAACCCCGAGAAACTGTTAAATGTTGCTGACACAGCCTTCCAAATGGTCCCAAAGCAGAAAAGGAAATAATCATAAAAAATGTCATATCATTTATTTGCATGCTTCCAGCTTGGTTCCGTTCCTATGAAAGATGATCAGAAATAACGACCTGAATATGATTTAAAAAATATAATTCCTTTCCAGTCGGGTTCCCCCCCCCCC